>NC_138776.1:11045832-11296587 GCF_965119305.1 Pelophylax lessonae | reverse complement strand
AGAGGGGGAGAGAGAGGGAGGGAGGAAGAGAGAAAGAAGGGGAGAGAGAGAGGGAGGGGGGGAGAGAGAGAGGAAGGGGGAGAGAGGAAGGGGTGGAGAGAGAGAGAGGGAAAGAGAGAGAGGGAATGGGAGAGAGAGAGGGGGAGGGAGAGAGAGGGAGGGGGAGAGAGATGGAGAGAGGGAGGGGGAGAGAGAGAGAGGGGGAGAGAGTGGGAGGAAAGAGAGAGAAAGAAGCGGGAGAGAGAGAGAGAGGATGAGGAAGGGGAGAGAGAGAGGGAGAGGAGGAGGAAGGGGAGGGAGGGAGGGAGAGAGAGAGGGAGGGGAAGAGAAAGAGGAAGGGGGGGGGGGAGAGGAAGGGGGAGGGAGAGGGAGAGAGAGAGAGGAAGGGGGGGGTGGAGAGGGAGGGAGAGGAAGGGGGGGTGGAGAGGGAGGGAGATAGTGGGAGGGGGGAGGGAGAGGGAGAGAGAGAGGAAGGTGGAGGGAGAGGGAGGGGGAGAGAGAGAGAGGGCGAGACAGAGGGGGAGAGAGGGGAGGGAGAGATGGGGAGAGAGAAAGAGGGGGGAAGGGAGATAGAGAGGGGGGAAGGGAAAGAGAGGACGAAGGGGAGAGGGAGGGGGAGAGGGAGAGGGAGAGATTGGGGAGAGAGGGAGAGGAGAGAGGGGAGAGAGAGAGGGAGAGAGAGAGGGGGAAAGAGGGAGGGAGAGAGAGGAAGAGAGAAATAGGGGGGTGGACAAAGAGAGAGAGAGGGGGGGGGGTGGAGAAAGAGAGGCTGGGGGGGAAGTGGGGGAAAGGTAGAGAGAGAAAGAGACGGAGAAGGGAAGAGAGAGACAGAGAAGAAGGGGAAGGAAGTGGAAGAGTTAATGATACTATTTATAGTCCCTGTTGGATTCTTTGCTCTGGTCTGTATCTTTCTATTTAAATATCTGTAAATCGAGCGATTACCTCTAATATACTCAGCCTGTAATTTCTGAAGCTACGCCTCACAGGGCACGAGTTTCGCAAACGAGCAAAGTCAAAGGTTAATGCGTTTCTAACAAAACATTTCATCAGATCCCTATTACTGGTTGGCGCAATTTATTGACCATTAAACAGCACTGACAAATAGAGCTAGTGGTGCATTTCTTAACAAGGTGACATTAACAATCCCCTCCCCCCATGTGCTATATTATTGGTCATTATTAAAATGAAACGTCATTCACTTTATTTAACACAAATCTTCGCAAATTGCTGTTCTGTGATAGACGTTATCCTTAGTACACTGAAAAAATGATTTAGGACCTACATTAAAACCCTTACAGAAACATATTCCCATTGTGTCATAGTCAGGATTTATCAACATTTGCTGAACCAACAATCAGGATGCAACGGGTTAAAAAAAACTTAAATCCAGCATCACATTTTCCTCAGACCGTCTGCTCAGAGATAGCCAGACGTAGCTTAGCGCAGATCCAACTTATGAACAATTCATGAAATTCTTTACCAATGCCAAAGAACAATCCCAGAAGAGTTAAGAAAGGATTTTCCTAGGCAAACACTTTCCCAGCTCTGAATAAACTCAATATAACAAAGATTTATGACACATGAAAGGTGTTTTTGTGTTAGCAAATCAGCAAAAAGTTGCATTTATGAAGTTACCTTCAACGGCGACCGGTTCAAAGAGACCAAACTGCTCCAAAACTTTCACAAACAAAACCAAAACCACCAGCACTGCAATCATCTCAAGTCCTTCCAGGTTCATGGTGGTCGAGTCTCATGGCACCTATCAGCCAGAAATGAGGTGGCCTCGGCTCCTGTGCTCCTCTAGAAAGGTCTCCAGCCCCTACTGAGGTTCTCCGAACATCTCAGTCACATTCTGACTTCTAGAATTCCCATTCAAATGGTAGAACTGAGTTTCTCCGAACATCTCAGTCACATTCTGACTTCGAGAATTCCCATTCAAACAGTAGAAAAATAAAATAAAATAAAATAAAAATGGAAGGAAATTAGGTGTGCTGGAAGCTGAAGGAAGACGGTGCTGAGCTGCCATAAACCCTTGCGCTTGTGGCCCATTCCATCACTGAGCAGTGTCCACAATCTGGCACAGACAACCGAAAAAGGTTCCTTGCCAAACCCAAGCACTTAGGAGTGAGGAGTTAGAAGTCCGGAGGTTCTGCGAGTCAAGTCAAATGCAGAATGTTCTTAATTTCACCTTGTGGGTCTAGGATTATATTGACATACAGGTAAAAAAAATAAAAGGGACAATGAAAAAAAAAATAAAATAAAGTAAGGGACAGTGGAGAAAGTTAAAAAGAAGAATGAGGGGAGTGAAAAAGAAAAGGAGACGGACGGGGAGAGAGATGGAGTGGGACGGAGTCAGGGGAGGTTTGCCCTCCCGTTCTGCTGAGTCTATCATGATCAGCATCGATTTGCTTAATGCAGTTCCTATGACTACCAATGATAGATATTAAGTGTCCTC
Organism: Pelophylax lessonae; assembly: GCF_965119305.1. Taxonomy (NCBI): domain Eukaryota; kingdom Metazoa; phylum Chordata; class Amphibia; order Anura; family Ranidae; genus Pelophylax; species Pelophylax lessonae. The sequence goes on along the minus strand of NC_138776.1, from coordinate 11,294,132 downwards.
TCCCTCTCCACATTGGGTGACATTAACGTCTGGCTTAAACTATTTTTTTTTTTTGCAGAAGTCCTAAACAGATCAGCTTTATCTGTCCTGGGCGGTTTGGTGATGGAAATCTTGTCATAATTAGATTGTTGTGACGAGGGTTGCGTCAGGTGTAGACATGTCCTATATGTAGGACATGGGCTCCGTGAAAGTGTCACCTCTTGCTGGGTTACAAAGTCACTTTGAGATGCCATGATTCTCTATAAAGCATGCACTTCTTATTAAAGGAGTTTTTTTCTCTTAATTCTCTTTTGAAGGTAATGTTGAGATTCTGGTTGGGTAAAATACGTTGTAGTAAAAATGCTGCATAAGATAAGGTCAGTACAACCAGAAACAATAGAAGTTCAGGGATAAAGGTGTAGGCCAAATGGAAAAAAAAATATAACTGTACACCGTAGAATGAAAATTGGTCTACAGTGCCTTGCGAAAGTATTCACCCCCTTGAACTTTGCGACCTTTTGCCACATTTCAGGCTTCAAACATAAAGATATAAAACTGTAATTTTTTGTGAAGAATCAACAACAAGTGGGACACAATCATGAAGTGGAACGAAATTTATTGGATATTTCAAACTTTGTTAACAAATAAAAAACTGAAAAATTGGGCGTGCAAAATTATTCAGCCCCTTTACTTTCAGTGCAGCAAACTCTCTCCAGAAGTTCAGTGAGGATCTCTGAATGATTCAATGTTGACCTAAATGACTAATGATGATAAATAGAATCCACCTGTGTGTAATCAAGTCTCCGTATAAATGCACCTGCACTGTGATAGTCTCAGAGGTCCGTTTAAAGCACAGAGAGCATCATGAAGAACAAGGAACACACCAGGCAGGTCCGAGATACTGTTGTGGAGAAGTTTAAAGCCGGATTTGGATACAAAAAGATTTCCCAAGCTTTAAACATCCCAAGGAGCACTGTGCAAGCGATAATATTGAAATGGAAGGAGTATCAGACCACTGCAAATCTACGAAGACCTGGCCGTCCCTCTAAACTTTCAGCTCATACAAGGAGAAGACTGATCAGAGATGTAGCCAAGAGGCCCATGATCACTCTGGATGAACTGCAGAGATCTACAGCTGAGGAGGGAGACTCTGTCCATAGGACAACAATCAGTCGTATACTGCACAAATCTGACCTTTATGGAAGAGTGGCAAGAAGAAAGCCATTTCTTAAAGATATCCATAAAAAGTGTCGTTTAAAGTTTGCCACAAGCCACCTGGGAGACACCAAACATGTGGAAGAGGGTGCTCTTGTCAGTAGGGATGATCGAACGGTTCAGGTCGACCATCGGTTCGGCCCGAACATTGGGTGTTCGAGGTTCGGCCGAATTTAGAACTTTTTGCCCAAAAAGTTGGGAATTCGGCAACCAGAACCGATCAAAATGCAATGGTTCAGGAAATGGGCTTTAAAAGCCCGTGATTGGACCAGAACCATTAACAAAACCCAAAAGCCAATTGAGGGGGCAGAAGAATGCTAGGAATGTGATTGGAGTGACTAGGGGGGTCCATAGTCCAATCATTAGTGAATACGCCCCCCAGTATATAAGATAGCCCCCGCCAAATTTCTAGCATTGTTATACAGGGACATGGAAGAGAGTGGAAGCAGTTCTGCTAATTTTACTTTAAAAGTGTCATTTAGCATTTATTAGTGTGAGGAAAGTCATATCTAGTGTAGTTAGAGTGCTCCTTTACACTTTAGTTAGCTTCAAAAATTTAGTTTCTGTAGGGAAAGTATGAAGTGTCAGGGTGACCGTAATGTAGTGTATGGTGAACTGACAGTGACTGCTATGGCAGAGTGACCAAACCCTTCCATAGCAGGGTGACCGCAATAGAGAAAAGCTAGTTTCTCTGAAGTCAGTTTAGCTGCAGGGATATGGCTTCGCCGCCGCCAGCATTTTTGGCTGCAGGCGTTGCTAGTGCTTTTTTGAGCACATGTTTGGAGTCAGACATGACATCTGAACATGTGTATAGGGGGTATATATACACACCCATGTCTGTATATATACACCTGCACATATATAGGTGTGAAAGGAGCAGAAAAAACTACTGCTAATGAAATAATTAACACCAATATATTTCTGCTCCTATCACACCTATATATGTCTAGGTGTGTTTATACATATAGGTATGTGTGTATATACACCACTATACACAAGTTCAGATGTTTTGCCTGCCTCCAAAGAACCCAAAAAAATGCCCAAAAAACGCTAGCGTCAAAAAAAAAAAAAAAAAACGCCCAGGTGTGTTGTTGCAGGCATTTTTTTGGGGGGTTTTGGAGGCATGCAAAACATCTGAACTTGTGTACAGTACCACTATACACAAGTTCAGATGTTTTTCCTGACTCCAAAGAACCCAAAAAAATGCCCAAAAAAAAACCGCCTGCTATTAAACCGGCAAGGTGTGAAAAGCGAGAAGCCATATTCCAGATCTATAATTGCACAAATACAAACAATCTTATTTTTTTATGGTTCTGGACATGCTACAGAGCTGAAACTTCACAGGTACACTTTTAGACCCCCCAGATACTAAATCCAAAGAATTTTTATTTTTTTTTAAAATTTTTTCAATAATTGGCTCTCTATCAAAAATCTATCAAAAATGACAATTTTTAAGAACTTTTTTTTGTGTGATTTAGTGTCTGGGTGTTCTAAAATGTGTACCTGTGAAGTTTCAGCTCTGTAGCATGTCCAGAACCCCCCAAAAAAAGATCATATAGGTGTAAAAGCGGGGTCCCACCATCACTGCTCTAATGAAAAATTATCTTTTTTTCTGGTTCTGGACATGCTACAGAGCTGAAACTTCACAGGTACACTTTGACCTAGACCCCCAGATACTAAATCCAAAGTCAAAATCAAAAAATCTCTCTCTCTCTTTTTTTTTTTTTTTCCATTAATTGGCTTTTTTTATCAAAAATTAAATTTTTTAAGAACTTTTTTTTGTGTGATTAATAGTCCCTGGGGCATGACCCAGAACCCTAGGCACTTTTTAGGGGCATTTATTGGGTTTTAGGGCTTTAAAATTGTGTTTTTTGATTACCGAAGTTCGGGTCCCATTGATTTCAATGGGGTTCTGAAATCCGGGCCGAACTTTCGGGAAGTTCGGATGTTCTAGCCGAACCGAACTTTTCAAAAGTTCGATCATCCCTACTGGTCAGATGAAACCAAAATCTAACTTTTTGGCAACAATGCAAAACGTTATGTTTGGTGTAAAAGTAACACAGCTCATCACCCTGAACACACCATCCCCACTGTGAAACATGGTGGTGGCAGCATCATGGTTTGGGCCTGCTTTTCTTCAGCAGGGACAGGGAAGATGGTTAAAATTGATAAGAAGATGGATGGAGCCAAATACAGGACCATTCTGGAAGAAAACCTCATGGAGTCTGCAGAAGACCTGAGACTGGGAGGGAGATTTGTCTTCCAACAAGACAATGATCCAAAATATAAAGCAAAATCTACAATGGAATGGTTCACAAATAAACACATCCAGGTGTTAGAATGGCCAAGTCAAAGTCCAGACCTGAATCCAATCGAGAATCTGTGGAAAGAACTGAAAACTGCTGTTCACAAACGCTCTCCATCCAACCTCACTGAGCTCGAGCTGTTTTGCAAGGAGGAATGGGCAAAAATTTCAGTCTCTCGATGTGAAAAACTGATAGAGACATACCCCAAGCGACTTACAGCTGTAATCGCAGCAAAAGGTGGCGCTACAAAGTATTAACTTAAGGGGGCTGAATAATTTTGCACGCCCAATTTTTCAGTTTTTTATTTGTTAAAAAAGTTTGAAATATCCAATAAATTTCGTTCCACTTCATGATTGTGTCCCACTTGTTGTTGATTCTTCACAAAAAATTACAGTTTTATATCTTTATGTTTGAAGCCTGAAATGTGGCAAAAGGTCGCAAAGTTCAAGGGGGATGAATACATTCGCAAGGCACTGTATGTTTAGGCCAGAGGCGTAACTGGAACCTTCAGGGCCCCGGTGCAAGAAACCATGAAGGGCCCCCTGGGCCCCTTTCCCTTGAAGCCTGGGGCTCTTCCCACTGATCCTGGGGCCCTTTACTCTCGTTGCGGTGCCCTTTATTACAGTCCCGCATCGGGACCCTTTCACAAGTTCTGCAGTGGGTCCCCTTCCTGCCATCTTGGGGCCTCCCCACGGTGGTGGAATGCCAGGGCCCAGTCGCAAGTGTGACCTTTGCCAACCTGGAAGTTCACCCACTGGTGTCAGTAGTTTTTATTTTTTGGTATTTTAATTGTATTATTTTTTATCATTTTATTTTTTTACAATGTCACTAACTATGACTCTGTCCATTCAGAAAAGGAAGGAGCTGGTAAATTACATATTTACTGACCCCTTCCTGGTTCTCTATTGTGACACATCCCCTGCAGCTGCCGGCAGGAGAGGGAAGTGAGCACCATAGGGGGGGGGGGGGAGAGCACAGTAGGAGGGGGGACTAGGGGAGCACACAAGGGCCCAGAGACAGCAGAACACAGTGAACTGGATAGGAGGAGTTGCGAGGCAGCATACAGAGGAACCAATCTCCTCCATTTTCCTCCTGCAGCTACAGGAGGAGAAAGGAGGACAGTGATTTCTCTACATGCTGCCCCCGCCGCCCCTTTTATCCAGGTGTACAGGGGAGCTACACAGGCCCCCTGGAGCATGGTGCCCGGTTGCAATTGCAACCCCTGTAGTTACGCCCTTGGTGTAGGCAGGTGCAGTCTGCTTTCTCCACTGCAGGTGGTGCTCTTCCGCAGTGGCACTGCAGTTAGAGAGGAAGTCCAGTGGAACACATTTCCTCTATGGTTCTATGGGTCACTGTGGCAGCATCCAATTGGATGCATCTGCTCCATGTGAATCTGGCAGCCCTCATGGGTCAGGCAGAGCCTATTGCTCTCAGGTTTGGCGCCCATCTGCAAGTTGGTAGAGTAGGGACAGATACCCGGCCTGGTAGGGACAGTACTTGCGGCAGGGAAAGGTTCCTTATGAGGCTGAGCCAGTTGCTGGTCCAGGGTTGTGGGCTGATGCCAACCATGTTGTCGCCATCTTTCCCCAGCCTGGACCGGTTCTTTGACGTCAGCTAACAGCGGGCTTCACACACACACAGTCCACAGAGTACACAGACATTGTATTTTGATGATGCAAGCTTTAGAAGCGGTAAGGATGCTTGTAGAACACAAGAACATCACTGATAGCAACAGGTTCAGAACACTTGCAATCAGGGCTACTGTTAGAAATCACGGGGCCCCATACAGCCTACCTGTCGGGGGCCCCCCTCTTCCCAGCCGAAGGTGACAGAGGACATAGATTTATCAGTCCCTTTCTTTGTAGCCTCAACAGCACAGATGAATGAATAGGAAACGCTCTATGGCTTCCTGCTCATTCACAAACTGAAGCATAGTAAATACAGTTTACCATGCTTCGGTGATGAATGGACACAGCAGTGATTGTTACCGATCGCTCACTGTGTTTATTTAGGAAAGGAAGGGGCCAGTAAATTACATATTTAAAGGTCTCTTTACCCACTCTCTATCCTGAAACATTTCCCTTTGTGCCCACAGTAGCTGCTGGCTGGAGAGGAGCAGAGAGATGCCAGAAGTGCTGCAGGGGGAAAGTGGCAAATGGGGGGGGGGGGGGGCAGACAGCAGATGAAAGTGTTAGGGTTAGGGTAAGAGTTAGGGTAGGGTTAGAGTTAGGGGGATAGGGATAGAGGGTTATGATTACGGTTAGGGCGTTAGGGTTAGGGGATTAGGGTTGCGGGGTTAAGGCGTTAGAGTTAGGGGGTTGGGGGGTTAGGGTTAGGGGGTTGGGGGGTAGGATTAGGATGTTAGGGGTTAGGGTTGTGCAGCCAAAGGGAGAAAGAGGAAGAGAAGCTGGGAGCATTGCAGGGGAAGACAGAAGAGGATTGGTGACTGCAAATAGACAGTACAGCTGGCCGTCTGCTCAGCTGGTGCTTGGGCCCCCCCTTTTGAACTGATGGTGCCTGGGCCCAGTACAGGAGGGCTGGTTGTGCTGTCTTATCAGCGGCCCTGCTTGCAATACTGATTTGGTAAAATTTGCAATAACATGACCCGTAACACTTGTGGCAATAGGCAACATAGCTCTTGTGGAACAGATGGAATTCACTCTCAGTGGCGAGGATTCTGTGTGGAGCGTTACCCGCACCATGGAAGGGTATGTACAGTCCACCCTCTCCCTTTTGGCATTTTTTTGGGGTGAACGCGGGTAACGTCCAGGGATGGTTGGACCTGCCTGCAGGTTCCCTCCTCCCATCCTTAAATCCCCCAGTGAGCTGGGCTTCCCCCACTCCCTTTCCCCCCCTGTCTGGACATGAAGTCTGGTGGGGGTCCCAGGGCAGAGAATACAGCGGAGACCCCTGGGGTCTCCCCTGCTATCCCCACTCTGTAAGGGGCCTGGCATAGTGTGTGTCCTGCCCTGGTAGTCTGGAGGGGTCCCAGTGTAGGAGACCCCTAGGTGCATGCCCTACTGTGTGGGTATAGTGCAGGGGGGTCCCAGTGCAGAGACTGGTGCAGAGTGCGCAGCGAAGTTTCCCGTAACGTGTGATCCTTTAGTGGTGCCAAAAGATCGTTTTTGTACTGCAAGGTTTTCCTTTCCTTATGGAGCCTCAGGGTCACATTTCCCCCACTGACCCCCTTTATGGAGGTGGCAGGTCCCTCTGAACCCCAGCTTCTGAACAGGCGGTCCTGCAGTCCTTAGTGTCCCGGGTGGAAGTGGCATATGGGCAAAGGCCCAGGAGGAAGGGTCCCCGCTTTCCCCTGTTCAGTCTGTCTCATCTGATTCTGAGCCTGATGACGCGGCCTGTCCAGGGGGACTTAATATCACACCCCCAGATCCATCCGATAGAGAGGATGATTCCAAAGTTGCAGCAGCGAATGAAAAAGCGCTGGTAGACGCACTCATCACTGCAGTGCGTGAGACTTTAACAATGGAGGATGCGGCTGATGTAGCCACGGACGTGGCTGTGCTGTTTGGTACGCATAAGTCACTTCGTACTCCAAAGGTGTTTCCTTATATGCCTTATATTGACAGGTTTTCCTGTAAGGAATGGGAACAACCAAAATTACCCTTTGTGGTCCCCAAACATTTTGCTGTACGTTACCCTTTTTGAGGAGTCATTTTTAAAAAAGTGGACAAGTTCACCAGTGGTGGATCCTCCTGTTTTCAGGTTGAATAAAGCAACCATGATCCCAGTAGAGGAATCCCCATCCTTTAAGGACCCGGCTGACAAGAAAGTGGAGGCTGTGGCATGCAGCATGTTATGGCTGATTCGGCATTGCGGCCAGTCTTTGCCTCAGCCCTGGTGTCTCAGACCCTAACTGAATGGGCCAAGCTTTTGCGCCATGGTCTGGGGGTTGAGCAGGCCCCCACTGCTTATGTTGATTTAGCTGACCAAATGGTCCATGGGCTTCAGTTTATTTGTGGTGCAGCTTTGGATACAACTCCTGTGCTGTCCAAACTTTGTTTCAGCTGTGGTGATTAGACGCGTGCTGTGGCTTAAGAATTGGTCCGCAGACCAAGCCTCTAAGAAAGCTCTCATTAATCTGCCCTTTCAAGACGATTGCCTGTTAGGGGCTACTCTGGATGACACCATTAGGGTATCACGGGGGAAGAGTACCTTCCTGCCACAGTCAAGGAAAGGGAAGGAGCCTCATCGCAGATGGGGGCCCTCCTTCTCAGCCCATAAAAAATTATTTCGTACTTCTGGGACGGAGAATAAGGGAAATAGATCTTTTAAATCTTCCCTTGGAGGTTCCAAGCAACCTTGGTCTGGTAAGCCTAGAGCTAGCTTCCCCGGACAAGCAGAAAAGACCACTTTGCATACAGGTTCTGAGTCTGGTGGAATCCACCTTCAAGACAATTCTGTTTGCACAGTCCTATATGCAGCTCCTTTAGCAGGTTCGGCTCCACAGGAGGATACCGAAGTTTGTGACGAGGGTCCTCTGACAGACGTGGCAGGCATCCAAGGGCCATGGTAAGGCCAGTATCATCCTCGGCTCAGGCTTCTTCCGCAGTTCCTGCGAGGAATCAAGAGCGAGGATCTTCCAACTATCCTGGTGGCCATAAACATCCCTTGGGAGCTTCCACTCAGACAAGACCAGTTGTCCCAAGGGCTAATCTACGACCCTGCTTTACAGTCGCTGGTTTTAATTGCTTAGCTATTGAAAGCCAGGTACTGAGAGATAGAGGTTTGTCTGGATCAGTGATCCCTACTATGGTGAAGGCATGGAAGTCATCTTCCAGCAAGATGTACCATTGTACGTGGAAAGCGTACATTTCTTGGTGTTAGACAGTTGGCGTTCATCCTCGATCCTTTTCTGTGGCTTGGAACTTAACCTTCCTTCAACGGTGCATTAATCAGAAGTTGGCCTTGAGTACCATCAAGGGCCAGGTGTCTTCCTTGGTGATCTTTTTAAGCGACCCCTATCCATCCTCTTTAGTTCGTACCTTCATTCAGGGGGTTCGACATGTGGCTCCACCTATCTCGTTTCGATTTAATCCCTAATCCCCCGCCATGGGATTTCAATTTAGTGCTTTCGGTTCTCCAGAAACCTTTATTTCAGAACATTCAGAAGGTACCCTTGCCTACGTTATCCCAGAAGGTGACATTCTTGGTCGCTACTACCTTGGCCCGCAGGGTATTGGAATTGGCAGCATTATCCTGTCGCAGTCCCTATTTAGTGGTTCTTCGTCCCTGTCTATCATTCCTGCCCAAAGTTGCCCCTGACTTCCATTTGAATAAGGACATTGTGTTGCCTTCCTTGTGTCCCAAGCCGGCTCATCCCAAGGAAGTTGCTTTGCATACCTTGGATGTGGTTCTTGTGATTCAAGTGTATCTGGCAGCTACTGAGTCCTTTTGGAGGTCAGACTTGCTTTTTTTGGGGTTACGGATGGACCAAGAAAAGGGCTGGCCGCTTCTTCGGCTACCATCTCCAGATGGATCACAGACGGTGACTCAGCCTATTCCATTAAAGGTCAGGTTCCACCTTTCCCCGTCACGGCACATTCTACTCGGGCGCTGAGTGCTTCTTGGGCCTTCCGTCATCAGGCTTCAATATCGCAAGTTTGCAAGGCAGCCACATGGTCGTCGGTGCATACCTTCACAAAATTCTATAAGGTAGATACTTTGGCATCTGCGGATGCTTCTTTTGGCCGCAACGTTTTGCAGGCTGCTGTTTAAGAGGGGCTGTTTTTTCAGTTTTTCAGATGGGGCTCCTAGGACCCGGTTAAGACTCCTTTGTTCTGGTAAGGGCTCTTATGTTTAGCTTTGGGTTATTTCCCCACCCCTCATTTTCCTTTTGGCACTGCTTTTGGACGTCCCAGTAGTTATGATTTATGGACCCCTGTATCCGTCGATGAACGAAAGAGAAAATGGGATTTTTCTACTTACCGTAAAATCAATTTCTCTGAGTTCATTGATGGACACAGCACCCACCCCTCAATGGAGTTCTGATACTTCTAATACTGCTTGCTACTAAACTGATTATCTAGAGCAGAGAGGGGGGGTTATATACCAAGGTGAGGATGGCCCATGGGCGTAGCCAGGTGTTTTTTGTTCTGCCTAGTCCTACTCCTGGAGGAGGCAATATAACCCAGTAGTTATGATTTATGGAGCGCTGTGTCCACTGATGAACTCAGAGAAATGGATTTTACGGTAAGTACAAAAATCCCATTTTTTTTCATTAAAAAAAATAAAACAGTAAAGTTAGCCCAATTTGTTTCTATAATATAAAAGATAATGTTATGTTGAGTAAGTAGATACCTAACATGTCATGCTTTAAAATTGCGCACGCTCCTTGAATGGCGCCAAACTACGGTACTTAGGAAGGAGTTGTAAAGTCAGAAGTTTTTTTATCTTCATGCATTCTTTGCATGAAGATAACAAAACCTTCTGGGTGTAGCAGCTTCCCCAGCACCCCCCAAATACTTACCTGAAGTCCTTCTCTGTTCAGCCAAGTCCACAAGTCCCTCAACCGCCTAGGCTGGGACACAGTCGTGGCGTCACTGGCTCCCGCGGCTGTCAATCAAAGTCAGTTAGCCAACCAGGAGAGAGAGAGGGGTGGGGCCAAACAGCAGCTCTGTGTCTGAATGGACACATGGAGCTGCAGCTCGGCTCAGGTGCCCCCACAGCAAGCTGCTTGCTGTGGGGGCACTCGATTGGAGGGAGGGGCCAGGAGCAGCAATGCGGGACCAGAGAAGAAGGATTTGGGCTGCTCTGTGCAAAACCAACTGCACAGTGGAGTTAAGTTCAACATATTTATTATTAAAAAAAAATAGACTTTACAATCTCTATAGGCGACGCTATAAAAATTTCTACAGGTTACCAGTTTAGAGTTACAGAGGAGGTCCAGGGCTAGAATTATTGCTCTCACTCTAACGTTCGTGGCGATACCTCACATGTGTGGTTTGAACACTGTTGACATATGTGGGCGCAACTTGCGTATGCGTTCGCTTCCGCGCGCGAGCTCGGAGTGACGGGGCGCTTAAAGTTTTTTTTTTCTTATTTTTTATTTATTTTTATTTTTACACAGTCCATTAAAAAATATATTTTTAATCACTTCTACACAAATTGCAAGGAATAAGCAGGACAGGGCCTCTTTAACAACTTCCCGCAAACTGACGTCATTTTGCTGAAGTGGTTGTAGCGGGATGATCTGCAGCTGCAGGCATCACCCTGGTACCGTTCTTTAGAGCCGGCGGTCGGCTTTCTGGTGATAACAAACGATGTGGCTCCGCAGCCGCTCGACCGTTATCCCAGCCAGCGGGAGGGGAAATACCCCACCCCCCTCGCGCCGCCTTCCTCTGCCCAGGTCCCCCGTCCCCCCCAGGAGATCCAAGCAACCAGCTGGCACATGAGCTGGTTGGTTGCAGTCCCAAACAAAGCCAGATTCGGCTTTGATCGTGTCTCCGATTGTGTAACCTGGAATCAACGTCACAACGTCACTTCTGGTTTACTCGGCTGACGATTTAAAAAAAAAAAAAAAGTCAGTATTCAAAAATGTCAATTTTGACGTTTTGAATGCTTTGAAGTGCAGAGGAGGGGTTTGCGGTCTTTTAGACCCCCGATCCCTCCATAAAGAGTACCTGTCACTGCCTATTACTGTCACATTCCCCCCGATCCCTCCATAAAGAGTACCTGTCACTCCTATTACTGTCACATTCCCCCCGATCCCTCCATAAAGAGTACCTGTCACTGCCTATTACTGTCACATTCCCCCCGATCCCTCCATAAAGAGTACCTGTCACTGCCTATTACTGTCACATTCCCCCCGATCCCTCCATAAAGAGTACCTGTCACTGCCTATTACTGTCACATTCCCCCCTGATCCCTCCATAAAGAGTACCTGTCACTACTATTACTGTCACATTCCCCCGATCCCTCCATAAAGAGTACCTGTCACTGCCTATTACTGTCCCATTCCCCCCGATCCCTCCATAAAGAGTACCTGTCACTCCTATTACTGTCACATTCCCCCCCGATCCCTCCATAAAGAGTACCTGTCACTGCCTATTATTGTCACATTCCCCCCGATCCCTCCATAAAGAGTACCTGTCACTGTCTATTACTGTCACATTCCCCCCGATCCCTCCATAAAGAGTACCTGTTACTGCCTATTACTGTCACATTCCCCCCGATCCCTCCATAAAGAGTACCTGTTACTGCCTATTACTGTCACATTCCCCCCGATCCCTCCATAAAGAGTACCTGTCACTACTATTACTGTCACATTCCCCCGATCCCTCCATAAAGAGTACCTGTCACTGCCTATTACTGTCCCATTCCTCCCGATCCCTCCATAAAGAGTACCTGTCACTCCTATTACTGTCACATTCCCCCCCGATCCCTCCATAAAGAGTACCTGTCACTGCCTATTATTGTCACATTCCCCCCGATCCCTCCATAAAGAGTACCTGTCACTGTCTATTACTGTCACATTCCCCCCGATCCCTCCATAAAGAGTACCTGTTACTGCCTATTACTGTCACATTCCCCCCGATCCCTCCATAAAGAGTACCTGTTACTGCCTATTACTGTCACATTCCCCCCGATCCCTCCATAAAGAGTACCTGTCACTACTATTACTGTCACATTCCCCCGATCCCTCCATAAAGAGTACCTGTCACTGCATATTACTGTCACATTCCCCCCGATCTCTCCATAAAGAGTACCTGTCACTGCCTATTACTGTCCCATTCCCCCCGATCCCTCCATAAAGAGTACCTGTCACTCCTATTACTGTCACATTCCCCCCCGATCCCTCCATAAAGAGTACCTGTCACTGCCTATTATTGTCACATTCCCCCCGATCCCTCCATAAAGAGTACCTGTCACTGTCTATTACTGTCACATTCCCCCCGATCCCTCCATAAAGAGTACCTGTCACTGCCTATTATTGTCACATTCCCTCCCGATCCCTCCATAAAGAGTACCTGTTACTGCCTATTACTGTCACATTCCCCCCGATCCCTCCATAAAGAGTACCTGTTACTGCCTATTACTGTCACATTCCCCCCGATCCCTCCATAAAGAGTACCTGTCACTGCCTATTACTGTCCCATTCCCCCCGATCCCTCCATAAAGAGTACCTGTCACGCCTATTACTGTCACATTCCCCCCCGATCCCTCCATAAAGAGTACCTGTCACTGCCTATTATTGTCACATTCCCCCCGATCCCTCCATAAAGAGTACCTGTCACTGTCTATTACTGTCACATTCCCCCCGATCCCTCCATAAAGAGTACCTGTCACTGCCTATTACTGTCACATTCCCTCCCGATCCCTCCATAAAGAGTACCTGTCACTGTCTATTACTGTCACATTCCCCCCCGATCCCTCCATAAAGAGTACCTGTCACTGCCTATTATTGTCACATTCCCCCCGATCCCTCCATAAAGAGTACCTGTCACTGTCTATTACTGTCACATCCCCCCCGATCCCTCCATAAAGAGTACCTGTCACTGCCTATTACTGTCACATTCCCCCCGATCCCTCCATAAAGAGTACCTGTTACTGCCTATTACTGTCACATTCCCCCCGATCCCTCCATAAAGAGTACCTGTTACTGCCTATTACTGTCACATTCCCCCCCGATCCCTCCATAAAGAGTACCTGTCACTGCCTATTATTGTCACATTCCCCCCCGATCCCTCCATAAAGAGTACCTGTCACTGCCTATTATTGTCACATTCCCCCCGATCTCTCCATAAAGAGTACCTGTCACCGCTAGTACTGTCACATTCCCCCCCGATCCCTCCATAAAGAGTACCTGTCACTCCTATTATTGTCACATTCCCCCCGATCCCTCCATAAAGCGTACCTGTCACTCCTATTACTGTCACATCCCCCCCCCCCCCGATCCCTCCATAAAGAGTACCTGTCACTGCCTATTACTGTCACATTCCCCCCGATCCCTCCATAAAGAGTACCTGTCACTCCTATTACTGTCCCATTCCCCCCGATCCCTCCATAAAGAGGACCTGTCACTGCCTATTACTGTCACATTCCCCCCGATCCCTCCATAAAGAGTACCTGTCACTCCTATTACTGTCCCATTCCCCCCGATCCCTCCATAAAGAATACCTGTCACTGCCTATTACTGTCACATTCCTCCCGATCCCTCCATAAAGAGTACCTGTCACTCCTATTACTGTCACATTCCCCCCCCCCCCATCCCTCCATAAAGAGTACCTGTCACTGCCTATTACTGTCACATTCCCCCCGATCCCTCCATAAAGAGTACCTGTCACTGCCTATTACTGTCACATTCCCCCCGATCTCTCCATAAAGAGTACCTGTCACTGCCTATTACTGTCACATTCCCCCAGATCCCTCCATAAAGAGTACCTGTCACTGCCTATTACTGTCACATTCCTCCCGATTCCTCCATAAAGAGTACCTGTCACTGCCTATTACTGTCACATTCCCCCCCCCCCCCCCCGATCCTTCCATAAAGAGTACCTGTCACTCCTATTACTGTCACATTCCCCCCGATCTCTCCATAAAGAGTACCTGTCACTCCTATTACTGCCACATTCCCCCCGATCCCTCCATAAAGAGTACCTGTCACTCCTATTACTGTCACAAGGGACAATTACATTGCTTCTCACAGCAATAAAAGTGATCAGACTTTAATTTTTTGAATAAAGTGTTAAAAATGAAATAAATAGTAAAAAAAAAAAGTAAAATGCCCCCTTCCCCGTGAGCTGGCGCATTAAAGGAAATGTATACGTAAGTCGCGCCTGCAAATGCAAACGATGTTCAAATCGCACATGTGAGGTATCGCTGCAATTAATGCATTCTATCAGATTAACAGAGGTGTCCGCATCACTAGGGATCAACAGAGGTGTCCGCATCACTAGGGATCAACAGAGGTGTCTGCATCACTGTAGGGATCAACAGAGGCATCCACATCACTAGGAATCAAGTCAACTGAGGAGTCCACATCACTAGGGTTTAACAGAGGTGTCCACATCACTAGGGATCAACAGAGGCATTCACATCACTAGGGATCAACAGAGGTGTCCACATCACTAGGGATCAACAGAGGTGTCCACATCACTAGGGATCAACAGACGTGTCCTCATCACTAGGGATCAACAGAGGTGTCCACATCACTGTAGGGATCAACAGAGGTGTCCACATCACTAGGAATCAAGTCAACTGAGGTGTCCACATCACTAGAGATCAACTGAGAGGTCCACATCACTAGGGATCAACAGAGGTGTCAACTTTACTAGGGATCAACAGAGGTGTCCACATCACTAGGGAACAACAGAGGTGTCCACATCACTAGAAATCAAAGGGGCATCCACTTTACTAGGGATCAACAAAGGAATCCACATCACTAGAGATCAACAGAGGCATTCACATCACTAGAGATCAACAGAGGTGTCCACTTCGCTAGGGATCAACAGAGGTGTCCTCATCACTAGGGATCAACATAGGTGTCCTCATCACTAGGGATCAACAGAGGTGTCCTCATCACTAGGGATCAACATAGGTGTCCTCATCACTGGGGATCAACAGAGGCACCCCCATCACTAGGAATCAAGTCAACTGAGGAGTCCACATCACTAGGGTTTAACAGAGTTGTCCACATCACTAGCGATCAGTTGAGGTGTCCACATCACTAGGGATCAACTGAGGCATCTACATCACTGGGGATCAAGAGAGGCGTCCACTTTACTAGGGATCAGCAAAGGTGTCTACTTTACTAGAGATCAAAAAGGCATCCACATCACTAGGGATCAACAGAGGCATTCACATCACTAGAGATCAACAGACGTGTCCTCATCACTAGGGATCAACAGACGTGTCCTCATCACTAGGGATCAACAGACGTGTCCTCATCACTAGGGATCAACAGACGTGTCCTCATCACTAGGGATCAACAGACGTGTCCTCATCACTAGGGATCAACAGACGTGTCCTCATCACTAGGGATCAACAGACGTGTCCTCATCACTAGGGATCAACAGACGTGTCCTCATCACTAGGGATCAACAGAGGTGTCCACATCACTAGGGATCAACAGAGGTGTCCACATCACTAGGAATCAAGTCAACCGAGGAGTCCATATAATTAGGGATCAAAAGAGGTGTCCACTTTACTAGGGATCAAAAGAGGCATTCAAATCACTAGAGATCAACAGAGGTGTCCTCATCACTGTAGGGATCAACAGACGTGTCTACATCACTAGGAATCAACAGAGGCATCCGAAATCAACAGAGGCATCCACATCACTAGGGATCAACAGACTTCACACTGGACCTCATGCAACTTGGATTCTGTGCCTCTCCACTCTTCCTCCAGACTCTGGGACCTTCATTTCCAAATGAAATGCAAAATGTTCTAATTTTATGAGATGCACCTGTATATATATTTATATATACTGTATATATGAGGTCTTCAGAATGTTCCCGCACTATTTGATACTTAATAGAGTGAAAAAAATTATGCAGAAACTTTTTGAAGAACCCTTTGTAAATTGCTACACATTGCTATCTTGTCAATCAAGGGGTTAACAAGCCTTATCAACCTGCGTTTGTCTGTTTAGTGATGAGAAATTCTTCAATAATCCTCGGCAGAACGCGCCGGGATTCCAGCTCCTCGACTACTTTTATAATCAGCGCTGCATTATACAGGCCAGCAGTGTGAAGGATTTATCTGCAAAGCCTGAAGACTGCATGTATAAGTAATTAACCCGGCACCGATAAAGCGGGAAGATCTCCGAATTAGGAAAACAATATTTTTACCGATTGGTTTGGGGTTGTGTAAATATGTTAACCGCTTGCCGACCACCGCGCGACTATTTACTGCGGCAGTCAGCCCCCTACAGGCAAAACGACGTAGGGCTACGTCACTCGCCCACGAGCCTCTAGGGGGCGAGCGCGTGACGCCGGAGGCACGCTCCCGCCCCCGCTCGTTCAGTAACATCCCCGCGGGAGTGACCGGCGGCTCCGATGTCCGCTGGTCACTCGCGATCTCCCGCTGGAGAGGGAGAAAGGCAGGCGGCTGATGTAAACAAAGCCTTCTGTCATTCTCCCTGGTGTAACAGCAGAGATCATACGATCCTGCTATGTAGGATCGTATGTCTCTGTGGTTACATCACAAGCCACGCCCCCCCCCCAAAGTTAGAATCACGCCCCTAGGGATACATTTAAACCACTGATCACCAATAAAGTTAACCCCTTCCCTGCCAGTGTCATTTTACAGTAACAGTGCATATTTATAGCACTGATTACTGTAGTAATGTCACTGGTCCCCCCAAAAGTGTCAAAAATGTCAGTCAGGGGTCCGATCTGTCCGCCGCAATGTCGCAGTCCCGCAAAAAAAATCGCAGATCGCCGCCATTACTAGTAAAAAAAAAAAACAATAAAAATGACAAAAATCTTTCCCTTTGTTAGTAAACGCAATAACTTTTGCGCAAACCAATCAAAATACGCTTATTGCGATTTTTTTTCCCAAACATATGTAGCAGAAAACAAATTGGCCTAAAATGTTAAAAAATTTTGATTTTTAAATTTTTTTTGGGGGGGGGGGGGGGAATTTCATATAAAAGAATGTGAAAAATATTGTTATTTTTTCAAAATTGTGGCTCTTTTTTTGTTTTTTGCTCAAAAAGTAAAAATCGCACAGGTGATCAAATACCACCAAAAGAAAGCTCTGTTTGTGGAAAAAAAAGGACGTAAATTTAATTTGGGTACAGCGTTGCACGTCCGCGCAATTGTCCGTTAAAATCACGCAGTGCCGAATCACAAAATATAGCCTGGTCAGGAAGGGGGTAAAATCTTCCGGTCTTAAAGCGGTTAAAAATACGCTCATTGAGAATTTTTTTGTCAAAGACATGTAGCTAAATACATTTTGGCCTAAATATATGACAAAAATTTAATATATTGGATATTTTTTAACTGTCAAAGTAGAAAATGTCAATTTTTTCGCAAAATTTTCGATCTATTTTTATTAATATCGCAAAAAATGAAAATCGCCCAGGTGATCAAATACCAGAAAAAGAAAGCTCTGTTTGTGGGGAAAAAAAGACGTCAATTTCATTTGGGTACAGCATCGCACGACCGCGCAATTGTCCGTTAAAGTCACGCAGTGCCGAATCGCAAAATAGGCCCTGGTCTTTGAGCAGCCAAATCCTCTGGGGCTTAAGTGGTTAAAATAGGAATTTGCTAAACGCATGTTAATCCACAGATAGACACATCGTTCCAAATGAACTCCGCTAGTTAAAGGGCCTGAACCAGGCATCAGGTACTAATGAATTATTATATATTGTGCCGTAATAACGCTGGTGAGTGTTTATTTTACCACGATAGCTAATCCATTCCCTAATGAGCAGACTTAGCAGGGCTTTCATAGGGCCTCTCAGTGGCATTACAGCCACTCCTGCTGACTATGCAACCATCCTCCCTGAGACATTGAAATTCTGGGCATGTAATGCTTCCTGCTGGTGAGGAGAGGGGCTGAAGCTGGGACGGGAGAATCCACTTTAAGACCGGAGGATTTTCCTGCTTAACGTCCGGGCCACTTTTTTCAACTTGGCACTGTGCAACTTTAACTGACAATTGCGCGGTCATGCGATGCTGTACCTAAACAAAATTTACGTCCTTTTTTTCCCACAAACAGAGCTTTCTTTTGGTGGTATTTGATCACCTCTGCGCTTTTCATTTTTTTGCGATATTAATAAAAAAAAGAGCGTAAATTTTGCGAAAAGTTGACATTTTCTACTTTGACAGTTAAAAAATATCCAATATATTCAATTTTTATCCTATATTTAGGCCAAAATGTATTTAGCTACATGTCTTTGACAAAAAAATTCTCAATGAGCGTATTTTTATCCACTTTAAGGCTAGAAGATTTTACCCCATTCCTGACCAGGCCATATTTTACGATTCGTGACTCTGTGTTATTTTAACGGACAATTGCGCGGTTGTGCGACGCTATACTCAAATCAAATTTATGTCCTTTTTTCCCCACAAATAGAGCTTTCTTTTGGTGGTATTTGATCACCTGTGCTATTTTAAATTTTTTTTAAAAAAGCGACAATTTTGAAAAATAAAAAACAATATTTTTCACATTCTGATTTATAACATTCCCCAAAACTGTACCCAAATAAAATTGATGTCCTTTTTTTCCACAAACAGAGCTTTCTTTTGGTGGTATTTGATCACCTGTGCGATTTGTATTTTTTGCGCTATAAACAAAAATAGAGCGACAATTCTGAAAAAAAAAAAAATAATAATATTTTTCACATTCTGCTATATGACATTCCCCAAAAAAAAATGTAAAATTCAAAATTTTTTACCATTTTAGGCCAATTTGTTTTCTGCTACATATTTTTGGTTATAAAAATTGCAATAAGTGTATTTTGATTGGTTTGCGCAAAAGTTATCGCGTTTACTAACTACGGGAAAGATTTATGTAATTTGCATTGTTTTTTTTTTTTACTAGTAATGGCGGCGATCTGCGATTTTGCGGCGGACAGATCGGACCCCTAACTGACATTTTTGACACTTTTGGGGGGGGGGGGGACCAGTGACATTATTACAGTAATCAGTGCTATAAATATGCACTGTTACTGTAATAATGACACTGGCAGGGAAGGGGTTAACACTGTTGGTGATCAAGGGGTTAAATGTATGCCTCATGCTTACTGATGTGTGTGGGGGGAGGGGGTTGTGTGACACAGACACAGATCGCAGGTTCAGCTATGCTGAATCCTGTGATCTGTCCCTGCCTGTCACAGAGAAGATCCGCCTGCTTTGTTTACACAAGCAGGCGGATTTTCTCAGTCTGTCCCTGACGATCGGGGAAGAGCAGCAGTGATCACCACCTCTCCTCCCCTGGCCCGACTCCCGCTGTGTCTGAATACAGCGGGAGCGAGCCTCCGGCGCCGCCGAGAGAGGGAGGAGTCCAGCGACGTCGCCAGACCCAGCCGAGCCGCTCTGCTGCAGGATCTCTCTGTTATCGGGGCCCAGCACCCCACCAGCACATTTTATAAGATCTCTCTGTTATCGGGGCCCAGCACCCCATCAACACATTTTATAGGATCTCTCTGTTATCTGGGCCCAGCACCCCATCAACACATTTTATAGGATCTCTCTGTTATCTGGGCCCAGCACCCTACCTACATTTTATAGGATCTCTCTGTTATCGGGGCCCAGCACCCCACCAACACATTTTATAGGATCTCTCTGTTATCTGGGCCCAGCACCCCACCAACACATTTTATAGAATCTCTCTGTTATCTGGGCCCAGCACCCCACCAACACATTTTATAGAATCTCTCTGTTATCTGGGCCCAGCACCCCACCAACACATTTTATAGGATCTCTCTGTTATCAGGGTTCAGCACCCCACCAACACATTTTATAGAATCTCTCTGTTATCGGGGTTCAGCACCCCACCAACACATTTTATAGGATCTCTCTGTTGTCGGGCCTGGCACCCCACCAACACATTTTATAGGATCTCTCTGTTATCTGGGTCCAGCACCCCACCAACACATTATATAGGATCTCTATGTTATCGGGGCCCAGCACCCCACCAACACATTTTATAGGATCTCCCTGTTATCTGGGTCCAGCACCCTACCAACACATTTTATAGGATCTCTCTGTTATCTGGGCCCAGCACCCCACCAACACATTTTATAGGATCTCCCTGTTATCTGGGTCCAGCACCCTACCAACACATTTTATAGGATCTCCCTGTTATCTGGGCCCAGCACCCCACCAACACATTTTATAGGATCTCTCTGTTATCTGGGCCCAGCACCCCACCAACACATTTTATAGGATCTCTCTGTTATCTGGGCCCAGCACCCCACCAACACATTTTATAGGATCTCTCTGTTATCTGGACCCAGCACCCCACCAACACATTTTATAGGATCTCTCTGTTATCTGGGCCCAGCACCCCACCAACACATTTTATAGGATCTCTCTGTTATCTGGGCCCAGCACCCCACAAACACATTTTATAGGATCTCTCTGTTATCTGGGCCCAGCACCCCACAAACACATTTTATAGGATCTCTCTGTTATCTGGGCCCAGCACCCCACCAACACATTTTATAGGATCTCCCTGTTATCTGGGCCCAGCACCCTACCAATACATTTTATAGGATCTCCCTGTTATCTGGGCCCAGCACCCCACCAACACATTTTATAGGATCTCTCTGTTATCTGGGCCCAGCACCCCACTAACACATTTTATAGGATCTCTCTGTTATCGGGGTTCAGCACCCCACCAACGCATTTTATAGGATCTCTGTTGTCTGGGTCCAGCACTCTACCAACACATTTTATAGGATCTCTCTGTTATTGGGGTTCAGCACCCCACCAACACATTTTATAGGATCTCTCTGTTATCTGGGCCCAGCACCCCACAAACACATTTTATAGGATCTCTCTGTTATCTGGGCCCAGCACCCCACCAACACATTTTATAGGATCTCTCTGTTATCTGGGCCCAGCACCCCACCAATACATTTTATAGGATCTCCCTGTTATCTGGGCCCAGCACCCCACCAACACATTTTATAGGATCTCCCTGTTATCTGGGCCCAGCACCCTACCAACACATTTTATAGGATCTCTCTGTTATCGGGGTTCAGCACCCCACCAACACATTTTATAGGATCTCTCTGTTATCTGGGCCCAGCACCCCACCAACACATTTTATAGGATCTCTCTGTTATCTGGGCCCAGCACCCCACCAACACATTTTATAGGATCTCTCTGTTATCTGGGCCCAGCACCCTACCTACATTTTATAGGATCTCCCTGTTATCTGGGTCCAGCACCCTACCAACACATTTTATAAGATCTCTCTGTTATCTGGGCCCAGCACCCCACCAACATATTTTATAGGATCTCTCTGTTATCTGGGCCCAGCACCCCACCAACACATTTTATAGGATCTCTCTGTTATCTGGGCCCAGCACCCTACCAATACATTTTATATGATCTCCCTGTTATCTGGGCCCAGCACCCCACCAACACATTTTATAGGATCTCCCTGTTATCTGGGCCCAGCACCCCACCAACACATTTTATAGGATCTCTCTGTTATCTGGGCCCAGCACCCCACCAACACATTTTATAGGATCTCCCTGTTATCTGGGCCCAGCACCCCACCAACACATTTTATAGGATCTCCCTGTTATCTGGGTCCAGCACCCTACCAACACATTTTATAGGATCTCTCTGTTATCTGGGTCCAGCACCCTACCAACACATTTTATAAGATCTCTCTGTTATCTGGGCCCAGCACCCCACCAACATATTTTATAGGATCTCTCTGTTATCTGGGCCCAGCACCCCACCAACACATTTTATATGATCTCCCTGTTATCTGGGCCCAGCACCCCACCAACACATTTTATAGGATCTCTCTGTTATCTGGGCCCAGCACCCCACCAACACATTTTATAGGATCTCTCTGTTATCTGGGCCCAGCACCCTACCTACATTTTATAGGATCTCTCTGTTATCTGGGTCCAGCACCCTACCAACACATTTTATAAGATCTCTCTGTTATCTGGGCCCAGCACCCCACCAACACATTTTATAGGATCTCCCTGTTATCTGGGCCCAGCACCCCACCAACACATTTTATAGGATCTCTCTCTCTCTCTGTTATCTGGGCCCATCACCCTGCCAACACATTTAATAGGATCTCTCGGTTATCTGGGCCCAGCACCCCATCAACACATTTTATAGGATCTCTCTGTTATCTGGGCCCAGCACCCCACAAACACATTTTATAGGATCTCTCTGTTATCTGGGCCCAGCACCCCACTAACACATTTTATAGGATCTCTCTGTTATCTGGGCCCAGCACCCCACCAACACATTTTATAGGATCTCTCTGTTATCTGGGCCCAGCACCCTACGAACACATTTTCTAGGATCTCTCTGTTATCTGGACCAAGCACCCTACCAACACATTTTATAGGATCTCTCTCTCTCTCTGTTATCAGGGTTCAGCACCCCACAACACATTTAATAGGATCTCTCGGTTATCTGGGCCCAGCACCCCACTAACATATTTTATAGGATCTCTCTGTTATCTGGGCCCAGCACCCCACCAACATATTTTATAGGATCTCTCTCTCTCTCTGTTATCGGGGTTCAGCACCCCACAACACATTTTATAGGATCTCTCTGTTATCTGGGCCCAGCACCCTGCCAACACATTTAATAGGATCTCTCGGTTATCTGGGCCCAGCACCCCACTAACACATTTTATAGGATCTCCCTGTTATCTGGGCCCAGCACCCCACCAACACATTTTATAGGATCTCTCTGTTATCTGGGCCCAGCACCCTACCAACACATTTTATAGGATCTCTCTGTTATCTGGGCCCAGCACCCCACCAACATATTTTATAGGATATCTCTGTTATCTGGGCCCAGCACCCCACCAACATATTTTATAGGATCTCTCTGTTATCGGGGCCCAGCACCCCACCAATACATTTTATAGGATCTCTCTGTTATCGGGGCCCAGCACCCCACCAACACATTTTATAGGATCTCTCTGTTATCTGGGCCCAGCACCCCACCAACACATTTTATAGGATCTCTCTGTTATCGGGGCCCAGCACCCCACCAACACATTTTATAGGATCTCTCTGTTATCAGGGTTCAGCACCCCACCAACACATTTTATAGGATCTCTCTGTTATCTGGGCCCAGCACCCCACCAACACATTTTATAGGATCTCTCTGTTATCAGGGTTCAGCACCCCACCAACACATTTTATAGGATCTCCCTGTTATCGGGGCCCAGCACCCCACCAACACATTTTATAGGATCTCCCTGTTATCTGGGCCCAGCACCCCACCAACACATTTTATAGGATCTCTCTGTTATCTGGGCCCAGCACCCCACTAACACATTTTATAGGATCTCTCTGTTATCGGGGTTCAGCACCCCACCAACGCATTTTATAGGATCTCTGTTGTCTGGGCCCAGCACCCCACCAACACATTTTATAGGATCTCCCTGTTATCTGGGTCCAGCACCCTACCAACACATTTTATAGGATCTCCCTGTTATCTGGGCCCAGCACCCCACCAACACATTTTATAGGATCTCTCTGTTATCTGGGCCCAGCACCCCACCAACACATTTTATAGGATCTCTCTGTTATCTGGGCCCAGCACCCCACCAACACATTTTATAGGATCTCTCTGTTATCTGGGCCCAGCACCCCACCAACACATTTTATAGGATCTCCCTGTTATCTGGGCCCAGCACCCCACCAACACATTTTATAGGATCTCTCTGTTATCTGGGCCCAGCACCCCACCAACACATTTTATAGGATCTCTCTGTTATCTGGACCCAGCACCCCACCAATACATTTTATAGGATCTCTCTCTCTCTCTGTTATCGGGGCCCAGCACCCCACCAACACATTTTATAGGATCTCTCTGTTATCTGGGCCCAGCATCCCACAAACATATTTTATAGGATCTCTCTGTTATCTGGACCCAGCACCCCACCAACACATTTTATAGGATCTCTCTGTTATCTGGGCCCAGCACCCCACCAACACATTTTATAGGATCTCTCTGTTATCTGGGCCCAGCACCCCACAAACACATTTTATAGGATCTCTCTGTTATCTGGGCCCAGCACCCCACCAATACATTTTATAGGATCTCTCTCTCTCTCTGTTATCGGGGCCCAGCACCCCACCAATACATTTTATAGGATCTCTCTGTTATCTGGGCCCAGCACCCCACCAACACATTTTATAGGATCTCCCTGTTATCTGGGCCCAGCACCCTACCAATACATTTTATAGGATCTCCCTGTTATCTGGGCCCAGCACCCCACCAACACATTTTATAGGATCTCTCTGTTATCTGGGCCCAGCACCCCACTAACACATTTTATAGGATCTCTCTGTTATCGGGGTTCAGCACCCCACCAACGCATTTTATAGGATCTCTCTGTTATCTGGGCCCAGCACCCCACAAACACATTTTATAGGATCTCTCTGTTATCTGGGCCCAGCACCCCACCAACACATTTTATAGGATCTCTCTGTTATCTGGGCCCAGCACCCCACCAATACATTTTATAGGATCTCCCTGTTATCTGGGCCCAGCACCCCACCAACACATTTTATAGGATCTCCCTGTTATCTGGGCCCAGCACCCTACCAACACATTTTATAGGATCTCTCTGTTATCTGGGCCCAGCACCCCACCAACACATTTTATAGGATCTCTCTGTTATCGGGGTTCAGCACCCCACCAACACATTTTATAGGATCTCTCTGTTATCTGGGCCCAGCACCCCACCAACACATTTTATAGGATCTCTCTGTTATCTGGGCCCAGCACCCCACCAACATATTTTATAGGATCTCTCTGTTATCTGGGCCCAGCACCCCACCAACACATTTTATAGGATCTCTCTGTTATCTGGGCCCAGCACCCTACCAATACATTTTATAGGATCTCCCTGTTATCTGGGCCCAGCACCCCACCAACACATTTTATAGGATCTCTCTGTTATCTGGGCCCAGCACCCCACCAACACATTTTATAGGATCTCCCTGTTATCTGGGCCCAGCACCCCACCAACACATTTTATAGGATCTCCCTGTTATCTGGGTCCAGCACCCTACCAACACATTTTATAGGATCTCTCTGTTATCTGGGCCCAGCACCCCACCAACACATTTTATATGATCTCCCTGTTATCTGGGCCCAGCACCCCACCAACACATTTTATAGGATCTCTCTGTTATCTGGGCCCAGCACCCCACCAACACATTTTATAGGATCTCTCTGTTATCTGGGCCCAGCACCCCACAAACACATTTTATAGGATCTCCCTGTTATCTGGGTCCAGCACCCTACCAACACATTTTATAAGATCTCTCTGTTATCTGGGCCCAGCACCCCACCAACACATTTTATAGGATCTCCCTGTTATCTGGGCCCAGCACCCCACCAACACATTTTATAGGATCTCTCTCTCTCTCTGTTATCTGGGCCCATCACCCTGCCAACACATTTAATAGGATCTCTCGGTTATCTGGGCCCAGCACCCCATCAACACATTTTATAGGATCTCTCTGTTATCTGGGCCCAGCACCCCACAAACACATTTTATAGGATCTCTCTGTTATCTGGGCCCAGCACCCCACTAACACATTTTATAGGATCTCTCTGTTATCTGGGCCCAGCACCCCACCAACACATTTTATAGGATCTCTCTGTTATCTGGGCCCAGCACCCTACGAACACATTTTCTAGGATCTCTCTGTTATCTGGACCAAGCACCCTACCAACACATTTTATAGGATCTCTCTCTCTCTCTGTTATCAGGGTTCAGCACCCCACAACACATTTAATAGGATCTCTCGGTTATCTGGGCCCAGCACCCCACTAACATATTTTATAGGATCTCTCTGTTATCTGGGCCCAGCACCCCACCAACACATTTTATAGGATCTCTCTGTTATCTGGGCCCAGCACCCCACCAACATATTTTATAGGATCTCTCTCTCTCTCTGTTATCGGGGTTCAGCACCCCACAACACATTTTATAGGATCTCTCTGTTATCTGGGCCCAGCACCCTGCCAACACATTTAATAGGATCTCTCGGTTATCTGGGCCCAGCACCCCACTAACACATTTTATAGGATCTCCCTGTTATCTGGGCCCAGCACCCCACCAACACATTTTATAGGATCTCTCTGTTATCTGGGCCCAGCACCCTACCAACACATTTTATAGGATCTCTCTGTTATCTGGGCCCAGCACCCCACCAACATATTTTATAGGATATCTCTGTTATCTGGGCCCAGCACCCCACCAACATATTTTATAGGATCTCTCTGTTATCGGGGCCCAGCACCCCACCAATACATTTTATAGGATCTCTCTGTTATCGGGGCCCAGCACCCCACCAACACATTTTATAGGATCTCTCTGTTATCTGGGCCCAGCACCCCACCAACACATTTTATAGGATCTCTCTGTTATCGGGGCCCAGCACCCCACCAACACATTTTTATAGGATCTCTCTGTTATCAGGGTTCAGCACCCCACCAACACATTTTATAGGATCTCTCTGTTATCTGGGCCCAGCACCCCACCAACACATTTTATAGGATCTCTCTGTTATCAGGGTTCAGCACCCCACCAACACATTTTATAGGATCTCCCTGTTATCGGGGCCCAGCACCCCACCAACACATTTTATAGGATCTCCCTGTTATCTGGGCCCAGCACCCTACCAACACACATTTGGGTTCTCTGCGCAGAATTGGGTCATCATACAATTTCGGCATTAACCGAATTCTGAAATTGGTTGACCGCATTATATTTCAGCCAAACTCTTCACGCCAATCGCAGAACATTTTTCTAAATTATTTCAATCACTTTACAAAGCCCCGTATTTCATGACGATTTATTTGTTTAGAATATCAAAATAAATTCCAAGTCC
The DNA here is from genome assembly GCF_965119305.1 of Pelophylax lessonae. Classification (NCBI taxonomy): domain Eukaryota; kingdom Metazoa; phylum Chordata; class Amphibia; order Anura; family Ranidae; genus Pelophylax; species Pelophylax lessonae. The sequence goes on along the minus strand of NC_138776.1, from coordinate 11,267,090 downwards.
CCTTCAACAGACAAGAGCCGATTTACTAACGATCGCTGATCACCGGGAAGATGTATTTACCAGATTTTATTGCCGCGAGGCAGCTGCAGCTCTGCAGATGAAACAAAGTTTCTGTTTCCAGCAGCACCGAGCCTTGCCGGCACTCCCAACCACAAGGCCATTAGAAATACATTTGCTGGAGATCAGAGGCGCCTACTGGTTTGCCCGAGGTAACATAAGATTGATCTGAGCGAGCTGAGGATCAGCGGCTTAGTGTCACCGAGCTTCTTACTGGCAACCTTCATCCTACTGCAGTGCTGCGATGTTTAGTCTCCAGCTGATGGGAAAATGACAACTATCACCTTTAAATAAAACACTCCCACTCCATTCTGCCCCCTCACTGCCAATGCCACTTCTAACCCTGACTTCCATAATCCCGCCTTCATAGTAAAAACACAAAAACCTTTCACGTAAGACTGGATGAGCTTGATAAATGCAACAGCATGGGGATTTAAACATAGGTTTCTAGGGCACTGCAGCACTCCATTAAAAAAAAAAAAGCTCAAATTTGAAACTTAATTTCTCCTCAATGCTTATAGCTACAAAGGTGATTGAGGGTTTGTTTGAGGGCCCATTCACACTTGTGCTTTGTGGCAACTTGCGCCAAAACATACATTTACACAATGCATGGCAGCATACCACATGCTGTGTATTGCAATGCCATTCACTGTGGCACCCTAACGCATGGTATAATGGGGGAATTGGTGATTAGACTCTAGAGCAGGGATGTCCAACCTGCGGCCCGGAACCGCAGGCAATGCGGCCCACTTCCCCCTGACAATTTTATTTTTGCTGGGGAGGAAGGAAGCCGGGTTGGGGGCACGGCCACAGCAGCTTCCAACTTACGGTAGGCAGAGGCTGCCTCGGAGGGGAGGGGGATGTGAGCATGTGCAGTGTTTCTGACTCCTACCACCATGACCACTTCAAATCACTGAAGTGGTTGTGGTGGTTAGAGTGTTCCTTTATTATCTCGCAGAAGAAGTAAACCTCTGTATACTGATTCCATTTAATTTGATCATCATCTAGGTGTGTTAAATAAGTGCGGTGCGGCGGCACGGGAAGGGCGAGGCGGAATTTTATTACTTACTGTATATACCTTAACTACAGTATATATTTTATATGCGGCCCGAGAAAGTTTCTCTACACTCAATGTGCCCCAGAGAAGCCAAAAGGTTGGACACCCATGCTCTAGAGTGTGCCACATCCCTAGATACGAATATAGACATAGAGGTTCCCCAGTTGCACCACAATGAAAAAACAGCATCACGTATTTTTTTCATCTATAGTGGTGAGTTGGCAGCCCATTCATATAGTTACATAGTAGTTGAGGTTGAATAAAGACAATAGTCCATCCAGTTCAACCTGTGTAGGTGTGTGTGGCCGTAATCATCTCACATAGCCCTGAATGTTCTGATCCTTGAGATGTAAGTCTAAGAGTCTTTTGAAAGCCACCATACTACCCGCAGAAACCACCTCTTGTGGTAGAGAATTCCACAATCTTGTAGCCCTAACAGTAAAGAACCCCATGGGTTGCCTGCGGTTAAAACGCTTCTCCTCTAATCGCATTGTATGCCTTCGAGTCCTCATGCAATCCTTTCGACTGAACAGCTTTTTTTCTATGCTGAGATCACCATTGAGGTATTTGTAAATTGCTATCATGTCCCCTCTCAGGCGTCTCTTCTCCAGGGAGAATAAATCAAGCGATTGCAGACGCTCTTCATAATTAAGGTCCTCCAATCCCCTAATTAGTTTAGTTGCCCTTCTCTGGACTCTTTCCAGCTCCAACACATCCCTCCTGAGGACCGGCGACCAGAACTGGACAGAATACTCCAGATGTGGTAGGAAGTAAAGTAACGCAGTGCCGAATCGCTAAAAAAAATGGCCTGGTCGTTAAGGGGGGAAATCCTTCTGGTCCAGAAGTGGTTAAGGAGAATCTTACTATTGCAATATTACCCAGACCCCATCTATAACTAAAATATCACTTTTGGGGGGGGGAAGGACCCTTGAAACGATTCTTGGTGAATGCAAAAAAGAAATGTGGATTTCAGCAGCGCTGCAGCGGCACACAGGAGGCGATGCAGCGCGGGGGGGTAATTATGATGGAGGGGAATGCGATCGCAGCATAATGCAGATTTCCATACCTGCAAACACTGGGATTTGCTGTTTATGATTATGAGGAGAGCCGGTGGTGACCTTGCAGCATCGCCTGACATTGGAAATACAATATCTGCCTTTCATCTGAAGTCAATATATAAAAAAAAAAAAAAAAAATCTGCAGAATTCCAGCATTCATACATGAGGGGCAATGAAAGGGAAACTGTATAAAAAGCAAACATCAAAAGATTCAAATAGTAGATGAGGCTGGAAGGGTACAAATTTCACACAGCTTCAATTCCACAGGATTTACCCCCTTAATGGCCAGGCAATTTCTTTGCGATTTGGCACTGCGTTACTTTAACAATTGCGCGGTCGTGCGACGCTGTCAGGGCTGCTGTTAGAAATCATTGGGCTCCTTATAACCTACCTGGCTGCCCCCCTCTGCCCCCCCCCGAATATATCAAGAGAGACAACATCTTCACTAAAAATACACTAAAATCATTATTAGCGGGCACAAACATAACAGAGAACCTGTGTGAATTAGCCATTTTTTTTTTCATTTTTTTTATTCATTATAATTTTTTTTTTTAAATGTTAAATTTTTTTTTTTTTTTTTTTACAATTTTGGTCTTTTAAAATGATTCATACAATGTTTAATTATTATTATTATTTTTTTTTTTTTTTACAATTTGTAATTTTTCTACAGGACATGGAAGCCTGCAGCGCTGTGGCCAGGGGTGAGGGCGTCACAGTGAAAGGGGGGAATCAGAAGCAGGCAAAACAGGGAGGGGGATGGGTGTCAATTACAGAAATGTGTCTGTGTCTGTGTCTCTCCCTGCAGCAGGTGAAAGCTGGCAGGAGGGGAAAAACTGGCTTTCAGCTGCTGCAAAGAGCCGCACAGGGCTTCCTTCTGTAATTGCTCCTCCGCCCAGCCGCACCGATTCCCCGTGCTGTTGGGCCCCTCCTGTGTGCCCGGGGCCCCCTACAGGAGGACTGGTGGTCCCGCACCCTATCAGCGGCCCTGGACATTGTACCAAAATAAAATTGATGTCTTTTTTTTTTCACACAAATAGAACTTTCTTTTGGTGGTATTTAATCACTAGCGGATTTTTTATTTTTTGTTAAACAAAAAAGACTGAAAATTTGGGGGGAGAAAAAACTATTTTCATTTCTGTTATAAAATTTTGCAAATAAATAATCTTTCTTTATAAATTTAGGCCAAAATGTATTCTGCTACATTTTTTTGGTGAAAATATTCAAAATCAGTGTATATTATTTAGTCTGTAGGGAAGTCCACAAACTATGGGATCTGAAAATGAATTAATCCTGATATACTGACAGATCTCATTTCTTGAGGATCTCTCTAACACTAATTACTGCTGGGAGTGGGAGGACTATTATCCCGGGAGGATGCCATATGACATCTCCCATTCTCCCATTCACATGCTTCGTATGCCCCCTAGGGAGAGTACAGCTCTGCAATCTGCAACCCGCTGTGTGTGCAGATCATGTGTGATCACAGCTATCATAAGGTACAGGTCTGCTGTGTGCAGCCCCTGGCACCATGTGTTCTCTGTGACCAATCACAGCGATCACATGCCAGTTGTCAATGATGGCTTTAATTCATAGCCATTGTGTGTACGACTGTGATCTCTGTGATTGGTCACAGTGTATATATATTTTGTTTTCATTTTTTTTTTAGATATATTATTATAAATGTGGTATTTTTCTCAATGTGGTATTTCAGAAAGTTATTCTGCATTAGACAGAGCTGATAATATAGGAATTGTTAGTAAATTCCAGCAAGCTTGCATGAATGCTTCTGATATTCAGCCAAGGAATAATAATAAATTAATATAAACATATTTTTTTATTTATTACAGAGAGCATAATACATAAAAAAAACAACACACAGACACACATACATATATATATATATATATATATATATATATATATATATTTTTTTTTTTTTTTAAATATATATTATTATAAATGTGGTATTTTTCTCAACGAGGTATTTCAGAAAGTTATTCTGCATTAGACAGAGCTGATAATATGTGAATTGTTTTATCAGAAAAAATACAAGGAAATTCCAGCAAGCTTGCATGAATGCTTCTGATATTCAGCCATCGAATAATACTAAATTAATAAAAACATATTTTTTTATTTATTACAGAGAGCATAATACATAAAAAAACAACATGTTATATATATATATATATATATATCTATATATATATATATTTTTTTTTAATATATATTATTATAAATGTGGTATTTTTCTCAATGAGATATTTCAGAAAGTTATTTTGCATTAGACAGAGCTGATGATATAGAAATTGTTCTATCAGAAAAAAATACAAGGAAATTCCAGCAAGCTTGCATGAATGCTTCTGATATTCGGCCATCAAATAAAACTAAATTAATAAAAACATATTTTTTATTTATTACAGAGAGCAAAATACATTACAAAAACCACCAATTTAATATATATATATATATATTACTATAAACGTGGTATATTTTTTCAACAAGGTATTTCAGAAAGTTATTCTGCATTAGATAGAGCTGATGATATAGGAACTGTTCTATCAGAAAAAAGAAAATTCCAGCAAGCTTGCATGAATGCTTCTGATATTCAGCCATCGAATAATACTAAATTAATAAAAACATATTTTTTATTTTTTACAGAGAGCATATTACATTAAAAAGCACCACTATATATATATATATACACATACATACATACATATATATATTTTTTTTTTTTCTTTGTATATATAATATTATAAATGTGGTTTTTTTCTCAATGTGGTATTTCAGAAAGTTATTCTGCATTAGACAGAGCTGATAATATAGGAATTGTTAGTAAATTCCAGCAAGCTTGCATGAATGCTTCTGATATTCAGCCAATGGATAATAATAAATTAACAAAAACATATTTTTTATTTATTACAGAGAGCAAAATACATTACAAAAACCACCAATTTAATATATATATATATATATATATTACTATAAACGTGGTATATTTTCTCAACAAGGTATTTCAGAAAGTTATTCTGCATTAGATAGAGCTGATGATATAGGAATTGTTCAGGAAAAAACAAGGAAATTCCAAGCTTGCATGAATGCTTCTGATATTCAGCTAAAGAATAATAATAAATTAATGAAAACATATTTTTTTATTTATTACAGGGAGCATATTACATTGAAAAACACAAATATATATATATCTATATATATATATATATATATATATATAGATATATATATATATATATCATTATAAATGTGGTATTTTTCTCAACATGGTATTTCAGAAAGTTATTTTGCATTAGACAGGGCTGATGATATAGGAATTTTTCTATTAGAAAAAATACAAGGAAATTCCAGCAAGCTTGCATGAATGCTTGTGATATTCGGCCATCGAATAATACTAAATTCATAAAAACATATTTTTTATTTATTACAGAGAGCAAAGTACATTGGAAAAAAACCACCAAAATAATATATATATATATATATATATATATATATATATATATATATATATATATATATATATATATATTATATTTGTGTTATTATAAAATGTGGTCATTTTCTCAATGATGTATTTCAGGAAGTTATTCTGCATTTGGGCCACTAGACAGAGCTGATGATATTTGAATTATTCTATTAGAAAAAATACAGGGAAATTCAAGCAAGCTTGCATTAATGCTTCTGATATTTGGCCAATGAATAATACTAAATTAATAAAAACATATTTTTTATTTATTACAGAAAGCATAATACATTAAAAAAACCACCAATATAATATATATATATTTATGTATTTATTTATATTTATGTTATTATAGTAAATTTCCTCAATGATGTATTTCAGGAAGTTATTCTGTATTTGGGCCACTAGATGGAGCTGATGATATAGGAATCATTCTATTAGAAAAAATACAGGGAAATTGAAGAAAGCTTGCATTAATGCTTCTGATATTTGGCCAATGAATAATAATAAATGAATGAGAAAATATTTTTTATTTATTACAGAGAGCCTAATAAATAAAATAAAAAAATGATATATACTGTGTGTGTTTGTGTATATATATATATATATATATATATATATATATATATATATATTGAATAATGAATTGAAAAGAAAAAAAATATATCTATGTATAAATATATATATATTTTGTTTCTATTTATTTATATAAAAATGATTGTTCCATGAAAATGCGTTGAGGGCCCATCACAATGTTTTCCCCCGGCTGGCACATAAAAAATGCATCGACAGGAAAAATGAAAGGAAACTTTTGTGCATTTCAGCTGCTGATGGTGGCGATATGTCTGGTAGGAAGCCGTGTGACAGATTCAGGATAACACAAAATGGGATTTAAAAATCATCTCTGTTTGCCCTCCAAAAAACACTGTTGGAGCGAAATTCTAAAAATACGAACGCAGCGCAGATTGAAGGACACAAAGAAATGTCTGCAACTGAAGGGGTGACAACTCTCAGAGTGGATCCAGATCACGGCTGTTATATAACACAGAGAGGATTCACTGGAAAAGTTATCTAAAACTGGAAACTATAAAAGTGGACCTGTGGCAACAAATATACTTAAAGCTGAACACCGGGCACAACAACTTTCTGCGATTGCCGCCAGGCACCCGCCATCGCTCCCTGGTGGTCTGTTGTTCTCTCAGGAATCAGCACAGAGCTCCTGTGTTCCTCCTAACTCTGTGCTGATTCCATAAGCCTGTCCCCCTCACAGTTAGAAAGCACCCCCTAGGCTCCCATTTAACCCGTTGATCGCCCCTGGGTTAACCCCTTCCCTGCCAGTGTCATTATTACAGTGACAGCGCATATTTTTAGCACTGATTACTGTAGTAATGTCACTGGTCCCCCCAAAAGTGTCAAAAATGTCAGTTAGGGGTCCGATCTGTCCGCCGCAATGTCCCCCATCCTAGTACAAATCCCCCCCCCTAAATCCCCCATCCTAGTGCAAATCCTCCCCTTAAACCCCCATCCTAGTTCAAACCCCTCCCCAAATCCCCCATGCTAGTACAAATCCACCCTCCTAGCAATAATTCCCCCCCAAATCCCCCCTCCTAGCATAAATTCTCTCCTCAAAACCCCTACTAGTATAAATCCCCATCCTCGTGCAAGTCTGTCCCCAAATTCCCCCTCCTAGCATAAATTCTTCACCCAAATCCCCCCTCTTAGTGCAAATCCCCCCCAATCCCCCATCCTAGTAAAAATCCCCCCCAATCCCCCCTCCTAGGATAAATTCTCCCCCCAAATCCCCCATCCTAGTACAAAGCCTCTCCCCCAAATCCCCCCTCCTAGTACAAATCCTCCCCCCAAATCCCCCATCCTAGTACAAATCCTCCCCCCAAATCCCCCATCCTAGTACAAATGCCCCTCCTGGTACAAATCCCCCCCAATCCCTCCTCTAAGTACAAATCCTCCCCTCAATTCTCCCATCCTAGTTCAAATCCCTCCCCAAATCCCCCTCCTAGCATAAACTCTCCTCTCAAAACCCCTACTAGTACAAATCCCCCATCCTACTGCAAGTCTGTCCAAATTCCCCCTCCTAGCATAAATTCTTCTCCCAAATCCCCCCTCTTAGTGCCAACCCCCCCCCAAATCCCCCATCCTAGTACAAATCCCCCATCCTAGGATAAATTCTCCCCCCAAACCCCCCATCCTAGTACAAATCCTGTCCCCCAAATCCCCCCTCATAGTACAAATCCTCCCCCCAAATCCCCCATCCTTTTTCAAATCCCTCCTCAAATCCCCCCCTCCTAGCATAAATTCTCTCCTCAAAACACCTACTAGTATAAATCCCCATCCTAGTGCAAGTCTGTCCCCAAATTCCCCCTCCTAGCATAAACTCTCCTCTCAAAACCCCTACTAGTACAAATCCCCCATCCTACTGCAAATCTGTCCCCAAATTCCCCTTCCTAGCATAAATTCTTCTTCCAAATCCCCCCTCTTAGTGCCAACCCCCCCCCAAATCCCCCATCCTAGTACAAATCCCCCCTCCTAGGATAAATTCTCCCCCCAAACCCCCCACCCTAGTACAAATCCTGTCCCCCAAATCCCCCCTCATAGTACAAATCCTCCCCCCAAATCCCCCATCCTTTTTCAAATCCCTCCTCAAATCCCCCCTCCTAGCATAAATTCTCCCCCCCAGATCCTCCCAGTACAAATCCCCCTCCTAGTACAAATCTCACCCCCAAATCCCCCTCCTAGTACAAATCCTCCCTCTAAATCCCCCACCCTAGTACAAATCTCTCCCCAAATCCCCCATTCTTGCATAAATTCTCCCCCCAAATCCCGCCTCCCATTACAAATCCCCATCCAAGTACAAATTATCGCCCACCAAATCCCCCATCCTAGCATAAATTCTCCCCCCAAATCCCCCATTACAAATCCCCCTCCTAGCATTAATTCTCCCCCCTCAAATTCCCCCTCCTATTACAAATCCTCTCCCCCAAATACCCCCTCCTAGTGTAAATCCTGCCCCCAAATCTATCCACAAGCCAACATAATGGAGTCTCCCTAACCCCTAACGCAGTGGAGGCTCTACCCACCCAACACAATGGAGGTTTGGGTACAGCACAATGGAGTTTCCTTAACCACCCGATGCAATGGAGGCTCTACCCACCCAACACATTTTTTGTGTGTTTTGTTGCACATTCAGGAAGTGCGCAGGTGTGAATGCAGGCTTGGAGCTCTGCCAGGACCGCTGTATACTCCACACTGTATACTCCAAATACTCCACACTGTATACTCCACACTGTATGCTCCACACTGTATGCTCCACACTGTATACTCCATACTGTATACTCCACACTGTATACTCCACACTGTATACTCCATACTGTATACTCCACACTGTATACTCCATACTGTATACTCCATACTGTATACTCCACACTGTATACTCCACACTGTATACTTCATATTGTATACTCCACACTGTATACTCCACACTGTATACTTCATATTGTATACTCCACACTGTATACTCCATACTGTATACTCTATATACTCCCTTACACTATTAGAATAACATTCATTAATAAAATTGCAAGTCAACTCCCCGAATTAAAGAAGGTAAAGCCGCCACTTCCCACAATGCCTTGCAGCCATCAGACGAGCGCTCCGGACGCCAGGTGCTCGGAAGTTGAATTGGTGATGATGAATGTTTTATTCTATGAAGCGATTCATCATAATACAGAAAACCGTTCCCGATGCGAACACCCAGGAGGGACATTTGTCTCTTCCAATTTTAGGAAGATTTTACTTTGCCTCTTTACTTGGAGTTTTCAGTAAATAAAGCAAATGACTTTAATCTGCCTACTGATTTTATTGATCAGCCCCGGCATAAAATATTACCTCCGGCAACGGCATCGGAAAACAGCTGCTACGACTGGAAGGTTCAGGTGTATGTTGGTCAATAGGAGCGCATTACTGTATGCTGAATTATTAAAGTGACTTTGTTGAAGATTTAATGATGGATTTTACAGGAGGAGGGGGACACCATCAGATCATCTCTCTGTATGCCAACCCCACTGCGTCATTCCACCATGTCATCATAATGGGTTCACAGCCCATAAAATAGAGGCTTTACCCACCCAACACAATGGAGGCTGTACCAAAGCCAACACAATGGAGTCTCCCTAACCCCCAACGCAGTGAAGGCTCTACCCACCCAACACAATGGAGTCTCCCTAACCCCAAATGCAGTGGAGGCTCCACCCACCCAACACAATGGAGTCTCCCTAACCCCCAACACAGTGAAGGCTCTACCCACCCAACACAATGGAGGCTGTACCAAAGCCAACACAATGGAGTCTCCCTAACCCCCAACGCAGTGGAGGCTCTACCCACCCAACACAATGGAGGCTGTACCCAAGCCAACACAATGGAGTCTTCCTAAACCCCAACGCAGTGGAGGCTCTACCCACCCAACAAAATGGAGGCTTGGGTACAACACAATGGAGTCTCCTTAACCACCCAAAGCAATGGAGGCTCTACCCACCCAACAAAATGGAGGCTGTATCCAAGCTGATAAATTGGGGTCTCCTTAACCACCCAACACAATGGAGGCTCTACCCAGCCAACACAATGGATTCTCTATAACAGCCTTTCTCAACCTTTTCAACACAGAGGATCCCTTGAAATAACCTTCTGGTCTCAGGGAACCCCTGCAAAAAATTATCACATTTATAACCCATGATACATTAGTCTGAATCTGATGGTCAGTGGGAGGAATGCTCCTTACACTTGTGGTCATTGGGAAGAATTACCCCCTTACAGATAGCTAAAAAGATCACTGGTGTCACTGGGAACTCATCTGAGAGGCAGTATTTGCCTGTTGCTCCAGGAACCCCTAGCAACCTCTGGAGGAACCCCAGGGTTCCGTGGAACCCTGGTTGAGGAACCCTGCTCTATAACCACCCAACACAATGGAGGCTCTACCCAGCCAACACAATGGAGGCTCTTTACCCAACCAACACAATGGAGCCTCCACCCAGCCAACACAATGGAGGCTCTATACCCACCCAACACAATGGAGGATCTACCCACCCAACACAATGGAGGCTCTATACCCACCCAACACAATGGAGGATCTACCCACCCAACACAATGGAGGCCCTATAACCACCCAACACAATGGTGACTCTACCTAGCCAACACAATGAAGGCTCTACCCGAGCCAACACAAAGGAAGCTTTTTACCCAACCAAAAAAACGGAGGTTCCACTCAGCCAACACAATGGAGTCTCTTTAGGTACTCAACAAAATAGAGTCTCTTTACCCAGCCAGGAAAATAAACACTCTTTAGCCAGCAAAGAAAATTGAGTCTCTATGGCATACAAGAAAATGGAGTCTCTTTAACCACCCAATGCAATGGAGGCTCTACCCAAGCCAGCACAATGGGGTCTTTGCGGGAAATGAGCACAGATTGCGGCGTTTCCCGCACCGCATTAAGCCCGCCATATAGTCAAATGATGTACGGAATTGCTGTAGTTCTTGGTGTACGTCATATGATGTCCTCCTTTTCTTGCCGCGCAGGTGCGCCCTCGGGGGGGCACATGGCGATCGGTGGTGGGTTGTGTCCTTAAGACACAGTGCATCAGGGTAAAGAGCCAATAACAGCAGCCCCACACCATGTAATTGGCTGTGTCCAATCACAGCTGATAATGATGTAAACATACTTGCTGGTTATCGGCACAAGAGGAGAGGAAAGAGCCAGTAACTGGCCAGTGTGAAAGCCGACATCTTCACTGATAATCAGTGCAGCCCCAACAGTGCTCATCAGTGCTGCCTATCAGTGCCAACCAGTGCCCATCAGTGCTGCCAATCAGTGCCTCTTCATCAATGCCACCTATCAATGCCCATCACTGCCACCTATCAGTGCCCATTTGTGCAGCCTATTAGTGCCCATCAGTGTCACCTGTCCGTGCCCTTCAGTGCTGCCACTCAGTGCCCATCAGTGCCACCTATTAGTGCCCATCAGTGCTGCTTATCAGTGCCCATTAGTGCCGCATATCAGTGCAGCCTCATCAGTGCCTTCTCATCAGTGCCGCCTCATCAGTGCCCACCAGTGCTGTCTATCAGTGCCCATCAGTTGAAGCTGAGGCAAAGGGCTGGCAGTGCCGATTGCTCCCCGTGAAGAGAGAACGGCGGTCTGCTGTTGTAAACACATCAGACCGTTGTTCTCTCTGCTATCAACACAGAGCCCCTGTGATCCTTCTATTTAGGATCACAGGTCTCTGTGTTGATATTACAATCCCCCACCCAGTTAGAATATACCCCCTAGGCTCACACTTAACCCTTTGATCACCCACGGGGTTAACCCCTTCCCTGCCAGTGTCATTAGTACCGTGACAGTGCATATTTTTAGCACTGATTACTGTAGTATTGTCACTGGTCCCCCCAAAAGTGTCAAAAATGTCAGTTAGGGGTCCGATCTGTCCGCCGCAATGTCGCAGTCCCGCTAAAAATTGCAGATCGCCGCCATTACTAGTAAAATAAGTAAAAAAAAAAATTATATAAATCTTTCCCGTAGTTTGTAGATGTGATAACTTTTGCGCAAACCAATCAATATACGCTTATTGGGATTTTTTTTTACCAAAAATATGTAGCAGAATACAAACTGGCCTAAAACAATGAAAAAATTAGATTTTTACATTTTTTTTTTTTTTTTTGGGAATGTTATATAGCAGAAATAGAGGAAAAAACTATCAGTGCAACTCGAAATATGAATAATAGCGATATATGTTATATAGCAGAAAAATGTGAAAAACATTGGTTTTTTTTTTTCAGAATTGTCGCTCTTTTTTTTGTTTATAGCGCAAAAAGAAAAATTGCACAGGTGATCAAACACCACCAAAAGAAAACTCTATGCGTAATTGTCCGTTAAAGTAACGCAGTGCCGAATTGCAAAAAAACGGCCTGGTCATTAAGGGGTAAAACCTTCTGGTTTTTTTTTTTTCGCCAGAATTGTTGCTTATTTTTTATTTGTTTATAGCGCAAACAAATAAAAAATCGCAGAGGTGATCAAATACCACCAAAAGAAAGCTCTGTTTGTGGGGAAAAAAGGACATCAATTTTATTTGGGTACAGCGTCGCACGACCGCGCGATTGTCAGTTAAAATACCGCAGTGCAGAATTGCAAAAAATGACCTGGTCATTAAAGGGGGAAATCGTCCAGAAGTGGGTAATGCCACCCCAACGCATTTAAAAACACAGCAGAAAAATGCCAGGAAATAGCATGGCGCATGTGATTTCCCAGGCGCTCGGTTTTGCAAATGGCGCAGGAACCTTTTTCTGGCATACAATGCAGGCACAGCATCCCTGGTTCTAATGAAAGGACCGCCGGGCCTGCGCAGAACCGCCATTGCATGAGCCAGGCCCTTTACTGAAGTCAGCCCGGGACAGGATGGGTTCTGCGCTCTTCATTTTGTTTTTAAATTAATTATTCTGATCATTTGTTGCCATCAAGACTCGGTGAGAGTGATTTTCTGGCTTTGTTTCCTGACATCAATTATATCTCCAGTGTAATGTAATCATCAGATTCTATTGTCATTTAATAATTAATTCTCTCTCTGCTTCTTGCAGAACACTTTTGTGCTTATTCACAGCTGTGCAGCAATCCGCCAACCGTCATTTTACTGCAGCCACTCTGCCCCCCTGTGGATAGGAAGTAGCAGGACATTCTCTGTGCTAAGTGGAAGCAAGAGACCCCGGGGGGATGGAGGGGGGGGGGGGGCGATCAATCAGGATGGCACCGCATAGAGGAGTGAGGATGTATAATGGGCAGCAGTGCGGGGACAAGGTCATCCAGCACCCAGGGCAACGATGCCAAACTGCCCCCCCCCCCTTTCCCTTAGGGTTTGGGTCAGAGCGCCCCCCCCCCCCAATCCCTGCAATAAACAATTGCGCCCAGGGCAGCCGTCCCTCCTGCCCACCCCTTGTCCTGGCCCTGATAGTCAGTAACCCTTTGTAGCCAATCAGAAATCACCAGAACTATTTTTGGTAAAGTAAACTGGAATCGTATTGACTGCCCTGGGATAATGAGTCCTGATGTTAAAAGAGACGTTTTTTTGTCCACACTTCCCCTTCAGGGTCGCAGAAGTGCATTTATTCTAATTTATTATAAGTGCATTATTTATTATTTATTTTATTACCATAATAATAATAATTATTATTATTAATATTTATTATTATTTATTTATTATTATTAATATTATTATTTATTATTTAAGTGCATTTATTATAATTGCATTATATATTATTATTATTAATATTATTATTTATTATTTAAGTGCATTTATTATAAGTGCATTATATATTATTATTATTATTATTATTATTTATTATTTAAGTGCATTTATTATAAGTGCATTATATATTATTATTATTATTAATATTATTATTATTATTTATTATTTAAGTGCATTTATTATAAGTGCATTATATATTATTATTATTATTATTATTAATATTATTATTATTATTTATTATTTAAGTGCATTTATTATAAGTGCATTATGAATTATTATTATTTATTATTTAAGTGCATTTATTATAAGTGCATTATTTATTATTATTATTTATTATAAGTGCATTTATTATAATGCATTCTGCATTCCTGCGACTCAGATTCATTGGGTGCCCGTCGGTAATATCTTAAGCTCAGACAACATTTTAGGACCCAAGAGAGTCACCCTAAGACCCAATTTACACCTAAGCGAACCTCAGCGACCCGGATTTTTTAAAAATTTTTTTTAGTTTTTTGTGGTGCGTTTTTCGAGTGGGGGAAGGCCATTCAAATGAGTGGTGCCACTCCAAAAACGCACCACAAAAACAAAAGAAAAGCTATAAAAAAGAAAAACGCGGCGCAGCCAGGTTAGAAACTCCAAGATCATACACCAAATTTGGGAACAGAAAACGGAGCCAGGCACGTTTGTAAAAAATAAATAAATAAATACATAAAATAAATACACCATAACCCGAATCCTTAACCCTAATATTAACCCCTAACCCTAATCTGAAACCCTAACCCCTTACCTCTAGCTCTAAAATTAAACCCTAAAACTAATATTAACCCCTAACCCTAGTATTAAAACTGTAACCCCTAACCAAACAAAATAAAAAAAAAAAATAGGTAATAAAAACAAATACATAAAATAAATAAAAAACAAAAAAAAAAACAAATGAGTGGTGCCGCTCCAAAAACGCACCACAAAAACAAACAAAAAAGCAAAAAAAAAAAAAAAGAAAAAAAAATGCGGTGCAGCCGAGTTAGAAACTCCAAGAAGCTCATGCACCAAATTTTGGCACAGAGCCAGGCGCGTTTGTAAAAAAAAAAAAAAAATACATAAAATAAATACACCCTAACCCCTAACCCTAATCTGAAACCCTAACACTATCCTCTAGCCCCAATATTAAACCCTAAAACTAATATTAACTCCGAACCCTAGTATTAAAACTCTAACCCCTATACAAAAAAAAATATGTAATAAAAACAAATACATAAAATAAATAAATAAATAAAAAAAAACAAAACAAATGAGTGGTGCTGCTCCAAAAACACACCACAAAAACAAACAAAAAAGCTAAAAAAAAAACAAAAAAAAACGGTGCAGCTGGGTTAGAAACTCCAAGGACCTCATGCACCAAATTTTGGCACAGAGCTGGGCGCATTTGTAAAAAAAAAAAAAAAAAAATACATAAAATAAATACACCCTAACCCCAACGCTTAACCCTAATATTAACCCCCCTAACCCTAATCTGAAACCCTAACCCCTAACCCTAACCTCTAGCTCTAATATTAAACCCTAAAACGAATATTAACCCCTAACCCTAGTATTAAAACTCTAACCCCTAACCAAACAAAATAAAAAAAAAATAGGTAATAAAAACAAATACATAAAATAAATAAAAAAAAAACAAATCACAAAAACAAACAAAAAAGCTAAAAAAAAACAAACAAACAAAAAAAAAAGGTAAACGGTGCAGCCGGGTTAGAGACTCCAAGAAGCTCATGCACCAACTTTTGGCACAGAGCCAGGCGCGTTTGACGGTGCGATTGTTTCCACAAATTTAGCGAGTTTTGTCGCTCGACAATCGTGTCAAAATCACACCTGGTTTGGAGTGCCGTTAAGAAATAATGGCATCACAAGTGTGTCCCGTGTTTTGCCGCAATAGCGCGATTCCAGTACTCTCAGGTGTGTATGGAGCCTAAGGCCCAACTCCCACTTAGGCGTTTTGGGGGTCTCGGAAGAATCACTGCAATTCTTTCCGAAATCTCTAAAAGCATTACAATCGCAAAACGCGAGTTCGGGTGCCATTTTTGTTAATGGCACCTAAAACGCAGTGAGGTTTTGCCATGATTGTGGCACAATTTATCGCACGGCAAATCTCATAGGGTACAATTTGGGCCCAAAAAGGAGCAGGAGCTTCTTTTGGGCGACAAGGTCCATGCAATGCGATTTGCTGGGATTGCCATGTGACAATTGCTGCACAAATCACGCCGTGTTTTAGGTGGCTTTAAAAATATTGGCGCCTGAATCTGTGTTTTATGATTGTGGTGTGTTTTGAGATCGTGGACAGAATCGCAGCGGTCCCAAAAGGCCCCAGGTGTGAATGGAGCCTTAGACCCCCATTCACACCTCGGCATTTTATAGCTTGAATCTCGAAGCTGGAGGCGAAAAAAAAACAATTATTCTCTATGTAGATGGATGACATCTTCACTGTAAGTCGCCTGAAGCCAAACGCCTGGAGCTCAAAAAAAATCTGGAGCTTTTTTTTATTTTGTAGTTCGAATCAGGCAGATTGGTTTGTTTTTTAAGCCCTTTTGTTCCATAAAAATGCATGGAAACACTAGATTCAAGAGTTAATAATAATAGTAATAATAATAATAATTATTATTATTATTATTATTAATAAACAGAAAATGCAATAAAATAAATTAAAATAAATTAAATTAAAGTAAAATAAATTTAATTAATTTAAATTAAATTCAATTAAAAATAAATAAATAAAAAATAAACCCTAACCCCAACCCTTAATCCTAATATGAAACCCTAACCCCTAACTTCTAGCCCTAATATTAAACCCTAAACTAATATTAACCCCTAACCCTAGTATTAAACTCTAACCCCCCCAAAAAAATAGTTGATAACAATAAATATATTAAATAAAAAAACCTTAACCCTAATATTAAACCCTAGCTCTAATATTAAACCTTAACCCTAACCCTAATACTTATATTAACCCCTAACTTCCAACCTAACAAAACAAAAATAAAAAAAAATGAAAAAAATACATAAAAAAATTAAATAAACCCTAACCCCAACCCTTAACCCTAATATTAACCCCTAACCCTAATCTGAAACCCTAACCCTAACCTCTAATATTAAACCCTAGCCCTAATATTAAACCTTAACCCCTAACCCTAATACTTATATTAACCCCTAACCTGCAACCAAAAAACAAAAAAATAAATACATAAAATATATAAATAAATAAACCCTAACCCCAACCCTTAACCCTAATATTAACCCCTAACCCTAATCTGAAACCCTAACCCCTAACCCTAAAATTAAACCCTAAAACTAACCTCTAGCCGCAATATTAAACCCTAAAACTAATATTAACCCCTAACCCTAGTATTAAACTCTAACCCGACAAAAAAAAAAAAAAAAAAAAGTTGATAACAATAAATATATTAAATAAAAAAAACCTTAACCCTAATATTAACCCCTAGCCCTAATATTAAACCTTAACCCCTAACCCTAATAAACCCTAATACTAATATTAACCCCTAACTCTAATACTTATATTAACCCCTAACCTGCAACCTAACAAAAAAAAAAAAAGCATAAAATATATAATTAAATAAACCCAAACCCCAACCCTTAACCCTAATATTAGCCACTAACCCTAAAATGAAATCCTAACCCCTAGCCCTATTAAACCCCAACCCTAATACTAATATTAACCCTTAACCCTAATACTATACCCTAACCCCTAACCTAACAAAAAAAAATAAAAAAATAAAATAAATACATAAAATAAATTAAAAAAAAACCTAACCCTAATATTAAACCCTAACCCCTAACCCTAATACTTATGTTAACCACTAACCTCTAACCTAACACAAAAATAAATAATAAAAATAAATACACAAAATAAATAAAATACCCTGACCCCAAATTTAACCCCAATAATAACCAGTAACACTAAACCATATCCCCGGACCCTAATCTTAACCCTTAACCCTAATATTAAACCATGGCCCTAATATTAAACCATAACCCCTAACCCTAATACTAATGTTAACCCCTAACCTCTAACCTAACCAAATAAATAAATAAATAAATACTAAAAATAAATATATAGAATAAATAAATAAAAAACCCTAACCTTAATCCTAAACCATAACCCCCTAACCCAAATCCTAACCCTCAACCCTAATATTAATCTCTAGCCCTAATAATAAACCTTAACCCCAATGCTTATGTTAACCTCTAACCTCTAATTAAAAAAAAAAAAATAAATAACCCTAACCCCAACCCTTAACCCTAATATTAACCCATAAAATGAACCCCTAATTCTAAATGGTAACTCCTAACCCTAATCCAAATTCCTAATAATAAAGCCCTAGCCCCAATATTAAACCAGAAGCCCTAATACTAATATTAACCCCTAACAAAATAAATAAAAACAAATACATAACAAAAAAACCCTAACCCCAACCCTTCACCCTAATATTAACCTAAAACTTCCTAATTTTACACCCTAAACCCTGACCTAACAAAAAAAAAAAAAAATAAATAATTGAAATAAATAAAAAACCCTAACCCCCAACCATTAACCCTAATATTAACCCCTAACCCTGAACCCCTAATCCTAAACCTTAACCCTAATATTAACCCCTAGCCCTAATATTAAATCCTAACCCTATTACTAATGTTAACCCCTAACCTCTACCCTAACCTCACAAAATAAACCCAAGCCCCTAACCCTAATACTAATATTACCCTTAACCAGTTCTGGACCGGAAGGATTTGCTCCCTTAATTACCAGACAATTTTTTGCGATTCTGCACTTATTTAAATGGACAATTGCGCGGTCGTGTTACGCTGTACCGAAAAAACATTTGATGTTCTTTTTTCCCCACAAATAGAGTTTTCTTTTGGTGGTATTTGATCATCTGTGAAATTTTTATTTTTTTGCGCTATTAACAAAAAAAAGAACCACAATTTTGAAAAAAAAACAAAAAAAAAACAATATTTTTTACTTTTTGCTATAAAATCCAATAAAAAAAAAGTAAAAAAAAATCTAATTTCTTCTTGAGGTTAGTCCAATATGTCAAAAAAGAGCGACAATTCTTAGAAAAAAAAAAAAAACAATATTTTTCACATTCCGCTATACAACATTCCCCAAAAAAAAAGTTTTAAAAAAATTTTTTCATCCCTTTAGGACAATCAGTATTCTGTCACTTTTTTTTGGTAAAAAAAATTGCAATAAGCGTATTTTGTATGGTTTGCGCAAAAGTTATCGCGTCTACAAACTAAGGAAAGATTTATGTAATTTTTATTTTTTTTGTAATGGCGGCGATCTGCGATTTTTAACGGGAATGGGACATTGCGGCGGACAGATCGGACCCCTAACTGACATTTTTGACACTTTTGGGGGTACCAGTGACATTACTACAGTAATCAGTGCTAAAAATATCCGCTGTCACTGTAATAATGACACTGGCAGGGAAGGGGTTAACATTGTGGGCGATCAAAGGGTTAAAGAGGTTGTAAACCTCCTACAAAAAAAAAAAAAAAAACCCTGTAAGACAAAGGCATAATGTGCTAGTGTGCATCGCATACCAGCTCATTATGAAATACTTACCATAGAACGAAGCCCGTGCAGTGCCGCCCACTCAACGTAACACGGCAGACATTTTCGGCCGCCCTTCTTCCTGGTTAGCATCCTCCGGCCATCTGATTGGCCAGAGGTGTGATGACATCACTCCTGTGCATGCATGGGGGAGCCGCTCTTCAGGGCTCTGAAGGAATGACAACCAATGGGGCTGAGTCCCCCCCCTCCCCTCCCGCCGCCTTCCTTCTGTCCCACTGGGAGACCCGGGCAACCATCCTGCACGGCCGCCGAAGAGAAGACCCGATCAAAGCCGCATTCTGATCGGGTCTCCATGTAAAAACCCGGAAGGAAGTGATGTCATGACATATCATATCATCATCATATCATGACATCACTTCCGGGTACTCGGCGCCAGATTAAAAAAAAAAATGACAGCATTCAAAACAGCCAAACTTGGCGTTTTGAATGCTTTTAAGTGCAGAGGAGGGGTTTGGGGTCTTTTAGACCCCGGACCCCTCCACAAAAGTTTTTTAAATGTACGAAAATTTCGACCGATACCGATATGCATTGGCCAAAATATCGGTATCGGCAATGAGAAAACGATTTTGGTCAATCCCTCGTGGGCAGGAGGGGAGTTTGCCCTGTGCGCAATGGTTTATTGCAGGGATGGGGGGGGGGTGCCGTGACCCTAACCCTAAGGGAAGGGGGGCGCAGTTTGGCATCGTTGCCCTGGGCGCAATGGTTTATTGCAGGGATGGGGGGGCGCCTTGACCCTAACCCTAAGGGAAGAGGGGGGCGCAGTTTGGCATCCTTGCTCTGGGCGCTGGATGACGTTGTCCCGGTACTGGCTGTTAACCTAACAAAATGAATAAATAATAAATAAATAAATTAACCACTAACCCTAATCTTTAACCCCTTACAAAAAAAAGTAAAAAAAAAAAAAAAACAATAATATAAAAAATATTTTTATTTATAAGCTAAAATAATTAAATAACAAATAAAAGCAGATATAAAAAGCTGAACAACATAGCAACAAATAATAAAACAGATGATATTTTCCTCTCTTGGCTAAATAAAAAAAGCGCCAAAGTTTAAAAATTATTTAAAAACTCTCAAAACCCCGAAATACAAACGCTCTAAAAAAAAGGCCCCAAAAAATGCTCAAAACACAACGCTTGGGTGTAAGTGCAGTGGGACCGAACCTTTGCCTCCAACTGGGCCTCCTACATCCATGGCCATCTATACAGAAATCCTGCAGAACATTTTTAATTAAACTAAATTTAATTTAATATCTCAGATCTCATCTACACAATATTGTGATCCAAACCCGACGCGGTTAAATGAAAAGTTTCCAAGAACTGGGCCATCAAGAAGTATGATGTGGAGCCTCAGCAATTTAGGCGCCTGCCGGCGGGAAGATCTATCACTTTAATTCTTTGTCTTCTGACTGCTTTGTTAATGTTATAAATGAGCGGAGCTCGCAGGGATCCAGTGAATTGCTGAATCTGATAGGTTCATTAATCTGCGCCTGTCACGCAACCTCTACTCAGTCACGTTCACCAGCTAACGAATGGCCCTGTACCACAACGCACGCGCCATCCTACGCCCGGCAGGAAATACAAAGGTCATCCGGTAAGGATAAACGCCGTCATTTTACTGCATCAAAATGATTTTAACCACTTAAGGACCAGGCCTATTTCTGACACTTGTTGTTCACAAGCTAAAAATCTGTATTTTTTTGCTAGAAAATGACTTAGAACCCCCAAAACGTTATTTATATATATACATATATATATATATATATACAGTGGGTACGGAAAGTATTCAGACCCCCTTAAATTTTTCACTCTTTGTTATATTGCAGCCATTTGCTAAAATCATTTAAGTTCCTCATGAATGTACACATAGCACCCCATACTGACAGAAAAACACAGAATTGTTGAAATTGTTGCAGATTTATTAAAAAAGAAAAACTGAAATATCACATGGTCCTAAGTATTCAGACCCTTTGCTGTGACACTCATATATTTAACTCAGGTGCTTTCCATTTCTTCTGATCATCCTTGAGATGGTTCTACACCTTCATTTGAGTCCAGCTGTGTTTGATTATACTGATTGGACTTGATTAGGAAAGCCACACACCTGTCTATATAAGACCTTCCAGATCACAATGCATGGCAGAGCAAATGAGAATCATGAAGGGAACTGCCTGAAGAGCTCAGAGACAGAATTGTGGCAAGGCACAGATTTGGCCAAGGTTACAAAAACATTTCTGCTGCACTTAAGGTTCCTAAGAGCACAGTGGCCTCCATAATCCTCAAATGGAAGACGTTTGGGACGACCAGAACCCTTCCTAGAGCTGGCCGTCCGGCCAAACTGAGCTATCAGGGGAGAAGAGCCTTGGTGAGAGAGGTAAAGAAGAACCCAAAGATCACTGTGGCTGAGCTCCAGAGATGCAGTCAGGAGATGGGAGAAAGTTGTAGAAAGTCAACCATCACTGCAGCCCTCCACCAGTCGGGGCTTTATGGCAGAGTGGCCCGACGGAAGCCTCTCCTCAGTGTAAGACACATGAAAGCCCGCATGGAGTTTGCTAAAAAACACCTGAAGGACTCCAAGATGGTGAGAAATAAGATTCTCTGGTCTGATGAGACCAAAATAGAACTTTTTGGCCTTAATTCTAAGCGGTATGTGTGGAGAAAACCAGGCACTGCTCATCACCTGTCCAATACAGTCCCAACAGTGAAGCATGGTGGTGGCAGCATCATGCTGTTGGGGTGTTTTTCAGCTGCAGGGACAGGACGACTGGTTGCAATCGAGGGAAAGATGAATGCGGCCAAGTACAGGGATATCCTGGACAAAAACCTTCTCCAGAGTGCTCTGGACCTCAGACTGGGCCGAAGGTTTACCTTCCAACAAGACAATGACCCTAAGCACACAGCTAAAATAACGAAGGAGTGGCTTCACAACAACTCCGTGACTGTTCTTGAATGGCCCAGCCAGAGCCCTGACTTAAACCCAATTGAGCATCTCTGGAGAGACCTAAAAATGGCCGTCCACCAACGTTTACCATCCAACCTGACAGAACTGGAGAGGATCTGCAAGGAGGAATGGCAGAGGATCCCCAAATCCAGGTGTGAAAGACTTGTTGCATCTTTCCCAAAAAAACTCCTGGCTGTATTAGATCAAAAGGGGGCTTCTACTAAATACTGAGCAAAGGGTCTGAATACTTAGGTCCATGTGATATTTCAGTTTTTCTTTTTTAATAAATCTGCAACAATGTCAACAATTCTGTGTTTTTCTGTCAGTATGGGGTGCTATGTGTACATTCATGAGGAAGAAGAATGAACTTAAATGATTTTAGCAAATGGCTGCAATATAACAAAGAGTGAAAAATTTAAGGGGGTCTGAATACTTTCCGTACCCACTGTATATATATTTTTTTTTTTTTTTTTGCAAAGAGAATAAAATGGCGGTTGTTGAAATATTTTTTGTCACGCGGAATTTGCACAACGGTCTTTTAAATGCAATTTTTTTTGGAAAAAAATAGATTTTTGTCTTACCGTAAAGTCCAGTGGCGGCTGGTGTATTGGGGGCGCAGGGGCGCCGCCCCCCCATCCATTCGTACGGCCCCCTAATCTACATGCAGGGCGCCAGACGCATGGAGTTCAATGGGGCTTTTTTTTTTTAACCATGTGATTAGAGCCAGAGGCTCTAATAGGCTAATACAAAAAAAGGGTGAGCTCGGGGCGCAGAGCACTGCACCCGAGCCCACCAAGTTGTGTGACAATAGCATTATCTTTCACATTATGGAAAAACATTGGATTTTTATATAGCGAATATATTTTTAATATTGGCTATTGTCACACGGATCCTCCTCCTGGCCAATCAGGAAGCAGGTCCTGAGACCAGTTTATTGATTGGCTGAAAGGAGAAGCCATGCCATTGGGCATGGAGGAGGAGGGAGGAGATGCAGAATACCGAGGGGAAAGAAGCCGAAGCCGCCGCCGTTTGCTGCTGCACATGTCCAGATGCAGTGGCGGCCGGTGTGTTGATGGGCGCAGGAACTTAACGGGGGGTTTTTTTTTGATTGGGGGGCACGCTGTGGTACTCTGCATTGATTGGGGGGCACGCTGTGGCACTCTGCATTGATTGGGGGCACGCTGTGGCACACTGCATTGATTGGGGGCATGCTGTGGCACTCTGCATTGATGGGGGCATGCTGTGGCACTCTGCATTGATTGGGGGGCACGCTGTGGCACTCTGCATTGATTGGGGGCACGCTGTGGCACTCTGCATTGATTGGGGGCACGCTGTGGCATTCTGCATTGATTGGGGGGCATGCTGTGGTACTCTGCATTGATTGGGGGCACGCTGTGGCACTCGCCATTGATTGGGGGCACGCTGTGGCACACTGCATTGATTGGGGGCATGCTGTGGCACTCTGCATTGATGGGGGCATGCTGTGGCACTCTGCATTGATTGGGGGGCATGCTGTGGCACTCTGCATTGATTGGGGGCACGCTGTGGCATTCTGCATTGATTGGGGGCAAGCTGTGGCACTCTGCATTGATTGGGGGCACGCTGTGGCATTCTGCATTGATTGGGGGGCACGCTGTGGCACTCTGCATTGATTGGGGGCACGCTGTGGCACACTGCATTGATTGGGGGCATGCTGTGGCACTCTGCATTGATGGGGGCATGCTGTGGCACTCTGCATTGATTGGGGGGCACGCTGTGGCACTCTGCATTGATTGGGGGTACGCTGTGGCACTCGGCATTGATTGGGGGCACGCTGTGGCATTCTGCATTGATTGGGGGGCATGCTGTGGCACTCTGCATTGATTGGGGGCACGCTGTGGCACTCTGCATTGATTGGGGGGCACGCTGTGGCATTCTGCATTGATTGGGGGGCATGCTGTGGCATTCTGCATTGATGGGGGCACGCTGTGGCATTCTGCATTGATGGGGGCATGCTGTGGCACTCTGCATTGATTGGGGGCACGCTGTGGCAGTCTGCATTGATTGGGGGCACGCTGTGGCATTCTGCATTGATTGGGGGGCATGCTGTGGCACTCTGCATTGATTGGGGGGCATGCTGTGGCGCTCTGCATTGATTGGGGGGCATGCTGTGGCACTCTGCATTGATTGGGGGCATGCTGTGGCATTCTGCATTGATGGGGGCATGCTGTGGCATTCTGTATGTATTGGGGGCATGCTGTGGCACTCTGCATTGATGGGGCATGCTGTGGCAATCTGCATTGATTGGGGGCACGCTGTGGCACTCTGCATTGATTGGGGGCATGCTGTGGCACTCTGCATTGATTGGGGGGCACGCTGTGGCATTCTGCATTGATTGGGGCCTGCTGTGGAACTCTGCATTGATTGGGGGCACGCTGTGGCATTCTGCATCGATGGGGGCATGCTGTGGCATTCTGCATTGATTGGGGGGCATGCTGTGGCGCTCTGCATTTATTGGGGCACGCTGTGGCGCTCTGCATTGATTGGGGGCACGCTGTGGCACTCTGCATTGATTGGGGCCACGCTGGTCACTCATTTTTCTGTTTGCGCCCCCCAAAAATTTTGAGCACCAGCCGCCACTGTCCAGATGTCCAGGCAGGGTGAGTGAGCCGGGGGGGGGGGGGTCCTGCTGTGGTCCTGGGGGGGGGGGGGGTATGGTGCGTTCTGTCTGCCGCCCCCCCCCCCGCCCCATGGAGCACCAGCCGCCACTGGTAAAATCCTTTTCTCTGAAGTTAATTGACGGACGCAGTCTCTGTTCTTCTTAACAGTAGGGTTATGCTGCCCCCTACAGGAGTAGGACACTAAGCAGAAAGAAAGTTCTGGCTACGCCTATGGGCAGTCCCGGAGGGTACACCCTCCCTCTCTCTCAAGTCAAAAAGCACTCATTTTTGGAACATTCCTTTGCAGTACCAAATGTTTTTTTTAAATCTAGAAGATTGAGAATAGAAGTATCAGATCTAAAATACATTTTACTGAAAATTTGTCCTGAAATGATGAATGATACAAACTTTCCCAACTAAAGGAAACATTGTTAAACTTTAAAAATCCACCCAACAGATGAGTGGTGGAAGAATAATTGTGCCAGGACTCCGGGTGCTTCCAGCTGAGCCCCCTAACAAAGGCAAGGCATGACAAAGACAAATGACATCTCCCAGGGACGGTGCGGGGATAAATTTAGACGATCTTAGAAAGAGGATGCTGTTGACATGGTAACGAGCTGCCAGGTACAATGATTACAAGACTTCATTTCTTTGATTTGATGTTTCTTCATTTTAACAGGATAGAACCTGGTCCTGTCACACGTCCAACATTCCAGGCCTCGGGTTATGCTCCTCACTCCTAAAATAAACCTATGATGGAGGAAATATGTGGACATTGTATGTGTGCTGTCCTCTCCTTCTGAAAATGCTGATAGCCTGGCTGACATGCTTGTAGCAGAATGGAGTGTCTTGTTAACCAGGATTTCCTGCCTTTAGGCATGGGGACCCCTGTCAGGCATGTAGTGAGTCTGAGAGGTACTTAAAGCGCCCCCCCCAAATAAAGAAAACCCTGCAGGACAATGGCATAATGTGCTAGTATGCATCACATACTAGCACATTACGAAATACCTTAGAACGAAGCTCCGACGCGGTCACCCGGACACCGCTGAGGGAGCTGTCATGTTCCCTCGGTGTCTCTTCTGGGTTCAGCGGCTCCGGTGCTGTGAGCGGCTGGAGCCATGATGACGTCACTTATCGGCAAGGAGCTCTGAAGGTCCGGGAAAATACGCTGGACCTTCAGATCGCATGCGCCGCTGCGCATGGTGTCGCTGGTGGCGCGCGCTATATAAAGAATGCAGGGCTCAGGAGTGTGCTACATAAAGAATGCAAGACTCAGGAGTGTGCTACATAAAGAATGCAGGGCTCAGGAGTGCCCTACATAAAGAATGCAGGGCTCAGGAGTGCCTTACATAAAGAATGCAGGGCTCAGGAGTGCCCTACATAAAGAATGCAAGGCTCAGGAGTGTGCTACATAAAGAATGCAGGGCTCAGGAGTGCCCTACATAAAGAATGCAGGGCTCAGGAGTGCCTTACATAAAGAATGCAGGGCTCAGGAGTGCCCTACATAAAGAATGCAAGGCTCAGGAGTGTGCTACATAAAGAATGCAGGGCTCAGGAGTGCCCTACATAAAGAATGCAGGGCTCAAGAGTGCCCTACATAAAGAATGCAGGGCTCAGGAGTGTGCTACATAAAGAATGCAGGGCTCAGGAAGACGCTACATAAAGAATGCAGGGCTCAGGAGTACGCTACATAAAGAATGCAGGGCTCAGGAGTGCGCTACAGAAAGAATGCAGGGCTCAGGAGCGCGCTACATGAAGAATGCAGGGCTCGGGAGTGCGCTACATAAAGAATGCAGGGCTCAGGAGTGCGCTACATAAAGAATGCAGGGCTCAGGAGTGCACTACATAAAGATTGCAGGGCTCAGGAGTGCGCTACATAAAAAATGCGGGGTTAAGCAATGTGCTACATAAAGAATGCAAGGCTCAGCTGTTCCCATTGCCTAGTGCCCAGCAATGCAGCCTGACCAGTGCCCCGCAATGTAGCCTGAACAGTGCCCATCAATGCAGCCTTACCAGTGCAGGGGATCAAAGAGAAAAGAGCTGGCCAGATCATCACAGGCTGGTGTCGTCCGCTGTGCCAGCTTTAATTTTTATCGCTGGGTGCCTGCAATCACACAAGTCTGTTGTGCGTTACATAAAGAATACAGGGCTAAGTAGAGCTCATGGGCGCGTGCTATATAAAGAATGCAGGGCTCAGGAGTGTGCTACATAAAAATGCAGGGCTCGAGAGTGCACTAAATAAAGAATGAAGGGCTCAGGAGTGCACTACATAAAGAATGTAGGGCTCAGGAATGTGCTACATAAAGAATGCAGGGTACGGGAGTGCACTACATAAAGAATGTGGGGTTAAACAGTGTGCTACATAAAGAATGCAGGGCTCAGGAGTGCGCTACATAAGGAATGCAGGGCTCAGGAGTGCGATACATAAAGAATGCAGGGCTCAGGAGTGAGCTACATAAAGAATGCAGGGCTCAGGAGTGGGCTACATAAAGAATGCAGGGCTCGGGAGTGCGCTAAATAAAGAATGCAGGGCTCAGGAGTGCGCTACATAAAGAATGCAGAGCTCAGGAGTGCGCTACATAAAGAATGCAGGGCTCGGGAGTGCTCTACCTAAAGAATGCAAGGCTCAGGAGTGCGCTACATAAAGAATGCAGGGCTCAGGAGTGCGCTGCCTAAAGAATGCGGGGCTCAGGAGTGCGCTACATAAAGAATGCAGGGCTCAGGAGTGCCCTACATAAAGAATGTAGGGCTCAGGAGTGCGCTAAATAAAGAATGCAGGGCTCAGGAGTGCCCTACATAAAGAATGCAGGGCTCGGGAGTGCACTAAATAAAGAATGCAGGGCTCAGGAGTGCACTACATAAAGAATGCAGGGCTCAGGAGTGCGCTACATGAAGAATGCAGGGCTCAGGAGTGCCCTACATAAAGCATGCAGGGCTCAGGAGTGCGCTAAATAAAGAATGCAGGGCTCAGGAGTGCCCTACATAAAGAATGCAGGGCTCGGGAGTGCACTAAATAAAGAATGCAGGGCTCAGGAGTGCGCTAAATAAAGAATGCAGGGCTCAGGAGTGCCCTACATAAAGAATGCAGGGCTCGGGAGTGCACTAAATAAAGAATGCAGGGCTCAGGAGTGCGCTACATAAAGAATACGGGGCTCAGGAGTGCGCTACATAAAGAATGCAGGGCTCAGGAGTGCCCTACATAAAGAATGCAGGGCTCAGGAGTCCGCTAAATAAAGAATGCAGGGCTCAGGAGTGCCCTACATAAAGAATGCAGGGCTCAGGAGTCCGCTAAATAAAGAATGCAGGGCTCAGGAGTGCCCTACATAAAGAATGCAGGGCTCGGGAGTGCACTAAATAAAGAATGCAGGGCTCAGGAGTGCGCTACATAAAGAATGCAGGGCTCAGGAGTGCTCTACATAAAGAATGCAGGGCTCAGGAGTGCGCTACATAAAGAATGCAGGGCTCAGGAGTGCTCTACATAAAGAATGCAAGGCTCAGGAGTGCGCTACATAAAGAATGCAGGGCTTGGGAGTGCTCTACATAAAAAATGCGGTGTTAAGCAGTGTGCTACATAAAGAATGCAGGGCTCAGCTGTGCCCATAGCCAAATGCCCAGCAATGCAGGCTGAGCAGTGCCCAGCAATGCAGGCTGACCAGTGCCCAGCAATGCAGGCTGACCAGTGCCCAGCAATGCAGCCTGACCAGTTCAAGGGATCAGAGAGAAGAGAGCTGGCCGGATGATCACAGGCCGGTGTTGCCCGATATGTGTCAGCTTTAATTTGAATTGCTGGGCGCCCGCCGTCACACAAGTCCCGCCTCCTGGATCTGCCCCTACCTATGATAGACAGCACATGTCCTGGCATTGGACAATTGTGTTGTCTCTCAAAGGAGCCAAACCAGGAGGCGGGACTTTGTGTGACGGCAGGCGCCATAGATTCAAATTAAAGCTGACACAGCGGGCGACACTGGCCTGACACCCCCCAGTCAGTGTGTGCCACCCGGGGCGAAACACACCCCCCCCCCTCCCCTCTACCTCAGCACCCGCCCAGGATGCGCCCCTGCAATCCGGGGACAGACTGGCTCCTAGGACAGTGTCCTCAATCCAGGGATCTGGTCACTCTACCTGATGAGGCCAGAAAATAACATGGGGGGCATTTTTAAGCTGCAAAAAAAAACATCTGACGCTCCTAAAAGCAGTTGCAAAAACACCCTGTGTGCACGAGGCTTTAAGGTAATCCAGAAAAGATCCAGAAAAGATCCGGTTGAGGTGGAAGAGTCTGTTGCTCTCTTGCATGTCTATGGAGAAGCGGCGTTCACCATCCCGGAGAGATGTGCCCACGTATGGCCGGCTACACACAAGATTAATCAACGCTTATCCAATTCTTCCCAATGTCACCTCTCTGAAATGACAATGCGTTTGCCGTCACCATTGTATGGAAGCCCAGATGTTGCTGACACTTTTTGATACGCTCTGTCCTTCACTTTTCCCGATTAGTCTAACGGTTTCTACGGCTGCGGGGAACAGCTGTCACCTCCCTGACAAGTCAGGAAAGAAAACGCTGGCAAAGTCATCATCACTAATAAAAGTCACCAATGATCACAGAATGAAAATAGATTACATGGAGCTGCCGAGGAGCGCAGCGAGGATGTCTATCAGTCAGGAAATCATTCCCTAAATAAAGCGTACAGAGACCAGTGCCGAGCGTTCCTTAACAATGAAATACAGCTTGCACGGGTCCAGCAGGCGGGGAGACGGTTATGAAGTGCGCGGATAATCAGGTAAAGCTGGAATGATGAGGTTGCCTCTTATCCCCCGTGTACCGTCTATTAGAACAATATGTTGCCGATGTTATTTTAAGGAGTCAGGAATTCTACTGAAGTGGATATTGATACGTTTTGTATTGGATTGTTCCAATGTCACGGGAATTAAAGTGAATCTGTGGCCAGGCCATAGAGATTCAAATATTGTCATATTCTTAACAAGCAGTAAATTGGCTTTAAAAAATGTTCACTGGACTCTGTAGGTATAGGCACTGAGGAGCAATTAATCCTTAATGTTCACAGCAGAAGCACAGAAGTCGTTAATGTAGTTCGCTCATGAGCTCAGAGCCCCCTGCTGCCTTCTTCCAGCAGTGACTGTGCCGATCAGTTCCCCCTGCTACCCCGTTTCAGCAATGGCTCTGTAGATCAGCTCACCCTGCTTCCCCCTCCCTGCAGTAACTCAGTAGCTCTGCTCCCCCTTCCCAGCAGAATCTCAGCAGCTCCTCTCCTCCTTCCCAGCAGTAATTCGGTAGCTATGCTCCCCTTTCCCAGCACTAACTCAGCAGCTCTGCTCCAAATTCCCAGCAGTAACTCAGCATCTCTGCTACCCTTGCTTTCCTCACTTCAAGCTCTTGCTTTAACCACTTGCTGACCATAGGCCATTATATGACATCCTCAAATTGCAGTGATTATACCAGGATGATACCTGCAGCTGCACCTACATTATTGGTCCATACTGTCACAAGGGATGTTGTTCATCCCTTGTAATAGCAATAAAGTTAATGCAAAAAAATTAAAGAGACAGCATTAAAAAAAATAGTTTAAGATAAAATAAATAATAATAACATATATATAAATATATATATATTTTTTTTTCTTTAAAACAACCCCATTCCCCTGTGGTTATGCACAAATGCAAAAGGAAACGTAAGTCCCGCACGCATATGTAAACGGATTTGAAGGCTTCAGAGTCATTGGGAGTGGGATCAGGGGGCTAAGCTGCTGAGAGAAAGACTTCTATGCTTCTGTGGTTAATTCCTCTCTCCTTCCCAACTGTCACTTAGCAGCTCTGCTCCCCCTCCCAGCAGTGACTCTGCAGATCAGCTCCTGCTGCTACCCCTTTCCAGCACTGACTCTGTAGATCACCTCATCCTGATATCCATCCCCCCTGCAGTGACTCAGCAGCTCTGCTGTCCCCTCGCAACAGTATCTCAGCAGCTCTGCTCCCCCTTCCCAGCAGTATCTCAGCAGCACTACTCCTCCTTCCCAGCAGTAACTCAGCAGCTCCTCTCCTGCTACCCAGCAGTAATTCGGTAGCTCCTCTCCTGCTACCAAGCAGTAATTCGGTAGCTCTGCTCCCCCTTCCCAGCAGTAGCTCAGCAGCTCTGCTGCCCCTTCCCAGCAGTATCTCAGCAGCGCTACTCCTCCTTCCCAGCAGTAACTCAGCAGCTCCTCTCCTGCTACCCAGCAGTAATTCGGTAGCTCCTCTCCTGCTACCAAGCAGTAATTCGGTAGCTCTGCTCCCCCTTCCCAGCAGTAGCTCAGCAGCTTCTCTCCTCCTTCCCAGCAGTAATTTGGTAGCTCTGCTCCCCCTTCCCAGCAGTAACTCAGCAGCTTCAAAGCCATTGGGAGTGGGATCAGGGGGCTGAACTGCTGAGAGAAAGACTTCTATGCTTCTGCGGTAAATTCCTCTCTCCTTCCCAACTGTCACTCAGCAGCTCTGCTCCCCCTCCCAGCAGTGACTCTGCAGATTAGTTCCCGCTGCTACCCCTTTCCAGCACTGACTCTGTAGATCACCTCATCCTGATCCCCATCCCCCCTGCAGTAACTCAACAGCTCTGCTGTCCCCTCGTAACAGTATCTCAGCAGCTCTGCTACCCTTGCTTTCACTCTCCCAGCCCCTGCTTTATATTTACATTAGAGATTGAATTTATCAGCTCCTGGTCCAATTGGTCCCTTGACAATCCGCACTAGTGTGTAAAGTGAATAAGTGCCAATAAATACATATATAAAAAAAATTCATATGAATAAAAAATGTATAAAAATATTATTAACCTAAAATTCATTAAATTACCGAAACATGAATAAATAATGATAAGTGCATACAGTGCTGAAAAATGAATACATAATGTCCATAAATCACCAATGTGATAGATCAAATGAGTGCAGAAATTGCTGTGAACTGCATGAAATATTAACGCGTATTGTCCATGATCACCATGTGAAAAATCTTGTGGATCGCTCTTCAAAGGACCCCCCACGAAATTGTGTATAGATATCGTGCCTAAATCCACCTCCAATAAGCAATGCCTACTTACCAGAGGTAAGTATGTGACTCATGTATAGAGCACATAATCCCCACCATAACGATTCTTCGCCACATCAGAAGTAGTAAATATCTCACACAAAGGGGGGGACCCTTAAGTTAAGGCACACGAGTCTCCATCCGCATCACCTCGATGACTCACATCCAAGTGAAACAAGAAAGAGAGGCTTCCATAGTGTGATAACCGTCATTTAACCACTTTTTTTTTTTTTTTTTTATTTATTTATTTTTTTTTTTATTTGACCGGAAGGATTTGCCCCCTTAATGACCAGACCCTATTTTGCAATTCGGCACTGCGTTACTTTCGTGCGGTCGTGCGACGCTGTACCCAAATAAAATCGACGTCCTTTTTTTCCCCACAAATAGAGTTTTCTTTTGGTGGTATTTGATCACCTCTGCGATTTTTATTTTTTGGGCTATAAACAAAAAAAGAGCGACAATTCTGGAAAAAAAAAAGAAAAATAAGAAACAATTTTTTTTACATTCTGCTGACATTCTCAAAAAAAAAAAAAAAAAATTTAAAAATCTAATTTTTTTTTAACATTTTAGGCCAATTTGTTTTCTGCTGCATATTTTTGGTAAAAAAAAAAAAAAATCATAATAAGCGTCTACTAACTACGGGAAAGATTTATGTCATTTTTATTGTTTTTTTTTTTTACTAGTAATGGCGGCGATCTGCGATTTTTTGCGGGACTGCGACATTGCGGCGGACAGATCGGACCCCTGACTGACATTTTTTTATACTTTTGGGGGGACCGGTGACATTACTACAGTAATCAGTGCTAAAAATATGCACTGTTACTGTAATAATGACACTGGCAGGGAAGGGGTTAACAGTATAGGTGATCAAGGGGTTAAATGTGACCCTAGGGGAGTGATTCTAACTGTGGGGGGGGGTGGCTTCTGAGCATTATGAGGACCCATTTCCTAGTTTCTACTATTTATATACTGTATATATACACAGCGTATTACTACAGTTTACAGCCGTCATTTTATATTGACCCGTTTTATATATGTAGCCCTGCCCCCTTGAGGACTGCTGGATAATACACTCTCGGGTCCCCCTGGGTTACTGTTAGCAACTCTGGTATTCACAATTTAACACTTTACTTCTTGGCTCAGTCAAAGATCAGTTCAGGGGAATGTAGTTGTTTTTGGCTTTTATTTTAAATAGGGATGGGAGAGGGGAATAGTGGGATACTCCAAATTAACTATTCACAAGCTGCGAGGACTTCTATCTGATGATGCAGCCAGGCTGCTGATCCACCTTGCCACTTAGGTAGATTTGGGTTTAAGTCTCTTGCCAGAAGACTTGGTGAACTGCATCTCTCTTTGGGATACTCTCCTCAGTATTCCCTTTCTGGACTGCTGAGCTGACACCCGTCCACTGACTATCCTACTTTTGGGGTGCCCCCACCACAGGTCCGGCCCCTTGACACAATCCCCTGTACTCATGATACTGTTTTTCTAGGGTCTCCAGTGTCTCCCTACTCAGTCAGCTCCTGGACCTCTGGGTTCAGCTCCGTTCCTACTGGCCCTCAGGAAGACCTCCTGAGGCCACGTGCTACTGCTGACACCTATCCACTGACTATCCTACTTTTGGGGTAGCCCACCACAGGTCAGGCCCCTTGACACGATCCCCTGTACTCATGATACTGTTTTTCTAGGGTCTCCAGTGTCTCCCCACTCAGTCAGCTCCTGGACCTCTGGGTTCAGCTCCGTTCCTACTGGCCCTCAGCATTACCTCCTAAGGCCGCGTGCCACTGCTACATAGGAGGAGGCAGCCGCCACCCTCCCTCCAGGACTCTGCTCACCAGCCAAAGACCCTCCTGGCTTTTATACAGTATCCCATAATGCACCGAGACAGCCTGTCTCTACCAATCATCAGGACTTTCTCAAAGCCTATGTATCCATTGGTCAGGTTTCCTCCCACTCTCCAACATGCTTCCCTATTGGACCAGTGTGAAACACTATCTAGACCCAATGAATCGCATACTGAGCACACTGAGCAGACCTCACTCACAGATCCTGCTCTCTGGTGGTAGGCAGAAACCAATATAGATTTCCTTGCGGCTCCTCTGATAGGCAGACAGAGCCAACAACTATACTGTTTCACTAGCACCTACCTAGGAGAGTGCTACACTCACCCCCCGCCAAACCGAGCCATGTCCTCACTAGCACCTACTTAGGAGGGTGCTACACCCGCCCCCTGCCAACCGAGCCATGTCCTCACTAGCACCTACCTAGGAGGGTGCTACACTCACCCCCTGCCAACCGAGCCATGTCCTCACTAGCACCTACTTAGGAGGGTGCTACACCCGCCCCCTGCCATCCGAGCCATGTCCTCACTAGCACCTACCTAGGAGGGTGCTACACTCACCCCCCCGCCAAACTGAGCCATGTCCTCACTAGCACCTACCTAGGAGGGTGCTACACTCACCCCCCGCCAAACCGAGCCATGTCCTCACTAGCACCTACCTAGGAGGGTGCTACACTCACCCCCCGCCAAACCGAGCCATGTCCTCACTAGCACTTACCTAGGAGGGTGCTACACTCACCCCTCGCCAAACCGAGCCATGTCCTCACTAGCACCTACCTAGGAGGGTGCTACACTCACCCCCCGCCAAACTGAGCCATGTCCTCACTAGCACCTACCTAGGAGGGTGCTACACTCACCCCCTGCCAAACCAAGCCATGTCCTCACTAGCACCTACCTAAGAGGGTGCTACACTCACCCCCCACCAAACCGAGCCATGTCCTCACTAGCACCTACCTAGGAGGGTGCTACACTCACCCCCCGCCAAACTGAGCCATGTCCTCACTAGCACCTACCTAAGAGGGTGCTACACTCACCCCCCACCAAACCGAGCCATGTCCTCACTAGCACCTACCTAAGAGGGTGCTACACTCACCCCCCGCCAAACTGAGCCATGCCCTAACTAGCACCTACCTAAGAGGGTGCTACACTCACCCCCCGCCAACCGAGCCATGTCCTCACTAGCACCTACCTAGGAGGGTGCTACACTCACCCCCTGCCAACCAAACCATGTCCTCACTAGCACCTACCTAGGAGGGTGCTACACTCACCCCCCACCAAACCGAGCCATGTCCTCACTAGCACCTACCTAGGAGGGTGCTACACTCACCCCCCGCCAAACCGAGCCATGTCCTCACTAGCACCTACCTAGGAGGGTGCTACACTCACCCCCCGCCAAACCGAGCCATGTCCTCACTAGCACTTACCTAGGAGGGTGCTACACTCACCCCTCGCCAAACCGAGCCATGTCCTCACTAGCACCTACCTAGGAGGGTGCTACACTCACCCCTCGCCAAACCGAGCCATGTCCTCACTAGCACCTACCTAGGAGGGTGCTAAACTCACCCCCTGCCAAACCGAGCCATGTCCTCACTAGCACCTACCTAGGAGGGTGCTACATATAGTAGTTACTTGAAAAGAAAAAAAAAAGAAACATTTTTAACAGTGTATTTTTTTATCACCTAAAAAAATCAAAAAATACATATGGCTACTAATTTTTATCACTCATATATTCTATTAGCTATATCTAAAAGCATATTCTGTTACTTTTAAACATTTTTTAGCACTAAGAGGACCCATTTCCTAGTTTCTACTATTTATATACTGTATATATACACAGCAGAGATTACAACCATCATTTTATATTGACCCGTTTTATATAGTTACTTGAAAAGAAAAAAAAAAAAGAAACATTTTTACCAGGGTATTTTTTATCACCTAAGAAAATCAAAAAAGACATAGAAAATCTGCTCCCTTTAATAGCGTCACCCGTATTCCCCACTCGCTTGTCCCCGCTGTCATCCGCTTATCTCTTCCATAAGTCAGTAATACACAAGTGGGTAATGCGCCATCATGTCGAGTCCACTTCACTATTTATAGATATTTCCTGACAAATGACAGATAAGCATCTTTACAAGACGTTCCGGTGGCGGAGGGAGAGAGTTCAATCATGGGGAGCCATTCTCATGACAGCGCCCTGGCGGCCCCCATCTGCCAGGCGGCACCTGTGTTTGCCAAACAAAACGTTCATTTCACACCTGGTAATAACACCTGAGGATTGCGCCAATGACAGAGATAAATTTAGCTGGGGGTGTCGGGCTATAATTAGGCACAAATTACTGAACAGTATACGGCTCATGTCAGACAGTAGAAGATGTCGGGGGTCGGTCTCTGAAATCAGAAAAGCGCAGGATCCCCCCTTAATAAAATTCATGTACCTGCTAAAAGCGATCTATAAAATAAAAATTGTGTTCTAAGGTAAGGAGTTCATACTTGTAATGATAGTACTAAGAGAGAATATGAATATATATATATATATATATTTTATATGTTACAAGCCTTAAAAAACAATTGTCAAACACAAGGTCTGTGGGCTGAATGCGGCCCACCAGGCGATTTCACGTAGCCTTCGCACCAGAGGCATAACTGCAACCTTAAGGGCTCTGGTGCAAGAAACCATAAAGGCCCTCCCTCCCCCCGACCCCATAGTGGGGCCCTTTGTCATGTTTTGCAGCGGGCCCCCTCCTGCTGTCTTAAGGCCTTCACATGGTGGTGGAACGCAAGGGCCCAGACGAAAGTGCGACCTTTAAGACCCTAGTAGTTCTGCCACTGACCTTACTATTACTAGCGGGCATTTTGGAGGATGTAAAGGAGCACTCTGGAAGATATAATGGGGCACTCTAGAGGTGCTAAAACAGTACCTCCAGAGTGCCCCCTTACGCCTCCTGAGTGCCCCCTTGGGATCAATGGCACTAGTGGTTCTGGAGGGGGGGGGGATCAGTGGTGGTGGTAGTGGGAGGGATGGGATCAGTGGCAGGGGAATGGGATCAATGGCGGTGGGGGGGGGGGGGGGATCAGTGGCAGAGGGATGGCAGTGGAGGGATGGGATCAGTGTCAGTGGGATGGTGGGGGGTATTGGATGGTGATGGAGGGATGGGGTCAGGGGAAGAGGGATGGTGGGGGGACTGACATGATGCCTGCAATTAGCGGCGGCAGGGGGTGGTGCCCACAGTGAACAACTATGTCCAGGACATAATGCCCCGATCATTGCCTAGAAGCAGCGGTCTTGCTACTGCTTCGCACCTCTCCTGCAGTTGCTGCACCCCCCTCATCTCCGCCCCCACCTTATCTCAGTAGTTGGCAGCAGAGAGGAGGACAGAACTCCTTCCTCCAGATCCTGTGCTTCTCTGTGCAGCTGCAGAGAGGCTCATCTCTGCCCACTCCCTTCCCCACCTCCTGGCCTCAGCAGCCTAGGAGCATGGTACATTTCCATCCCCAGAGGGTAGGAGCATGGTACATTTCCCATTCCAAGATGGTAGGAGCATGGTACATTTCCATCCCTAGATGGTAGGAGCATGGTACATTTCCATCCCTAGAGGGTAAGTGCATGGTACATTTCCATCCCTAGAGGGTAAGTGCATGGTACATTTCCATCCCTACAGGGTAAGTGCATGGTACATTTCCATCCCTACAGGGTAAGTGCATGGTACATTTCCATCCCTACAGGGTAGGTCCATGGTACATTTCTCATTCCAAGATGGTAAGTGCATGGTACATTTCCATCCCTACAGGGTAAGTGCATGGTACATTTCCATCCCTACAGGGTAAGTGCATGGTACATTTCCATCCCTACAGGGTAGGTCCATGGTACATTTCTCATTCCAAGATGGTAAGTGCATGGTACATTTCCATCCCTACAGGGTAAGTGCATGGTACATTTCCATCCCTACAGGGTAAGTGCATGGTACATTTCCATCCCTACAGGGTAAGTGTATGGTACATTTCCATCCCTACAGGGTAAGTATATGGTACATTTCCATCCCTACAGGGTAGGTACATGGTACATTTCCATCCCTACAGGGTAAGTGCATGGTACATTTCCATCCCAAGAGGGTAGGTACATGGTACATTTCTCATTCCAAGATGGTGGGAGCATGGTACATTTCCATCCCTACAGGGTAAGTGCATGGTACATTTCCATCCCTACAGGGTAGGTACATGGTACATTTCTCATTCCAAGATGGTAAGTGCATGGTACATTTCTCATTCCTACAGGGTAAGTGCATGGTACACTTCCATCCCTACAGGGTAAGTGCATGGTACATTTCTCATTCCTACAGGGTAAGTGCATGGTACATTTCCATCCCTACAGGGTAAGTGCATGGTACATTTCTCATTCCAAGATGGTAGGAGCATGGTACATTTCCATCCCTAGAGGGTAGGAGCATGGTATATTTCCATCCCTACAGGGTAGGAGCATGGTACATTTCCATCCCTACAGGGTAGGAGCATGGCAAATTTATATCAGTTTAGGGGAGGAGCATAGCAAATTTCTCATGCTACATTTCCTACCCAGAGAGGGGAGTGGCATGGTTCATTTTCCTCCCTAGAGGGTAGCAGCATGGTACATCTCCATCCCTAAAGGCTAAGAGCATGGTAAGATTTCCATCCATAGAGAGGACAGCATGGTACTTCTTTCATCCTTAAAGGGAAAGGGCATGGTAATCTTAATTTGCCAAGATGGGAAGGCATAGTCCATAGAGGGGAAGGGCATGGTATATTTCCCATCTTCTAGGGAATGGGAATTGTACATTTCCAATCCTCGGAGGTGATGGAGATGGTACATTTTCCATCCTTAGAGGGGCATGGTTCCTTTCCCATCTTCTAGGTAATGGGAATTGTACATTTCCAGTCCATAGAGGTGATGGACATGGTACATTTCTCATCTTTAGAGGGGCATGGTTCATTTCCCATCTTCTAGGGAATGGGAATTGTACATTTCCAATCCTTGGAGGCGATGGACATGGTACATTTCCCATCCTTAGAGCGGCATGGTTAATTTCCCATCTTCTAGGTAAAGGGAATTGTACATTTCCAGTCCATAGAGGTGATGGACATGGTAAATTTCCCATCCTTAGAGCGGCATGGTTAATTTCCCATCTTCTAGGTAATGGGAATTGTACATTTCCAGTCCATAGAGGTGATGGACATGGTACATTTCCCATCCTTAGAGGGGTGTGGTTCATTTCCCATTCCTCACGTTTCCATGTCTAATAGTGGAGCACCATATTGGACAGCCTCCATGGTGACTTATTGAAATTGCTGAGAGGGAAAAGGAGAAGGCCAAAACACAACCTTCTTACAAGGTTCTTCTCTTTGATAGGAACCAGAAATACCAGAACTGCCTTTACGGATTTTGTGAAACTGCCTGTTGCCTGGCTGTCATGATGATCCTTTGCCTTCAATGTTTGTTCTCCAGGTCATTGGCCTAGAACAGGGGTGTCAAAACTACGGCCCTCCAGCTGTTGCGGAACTTCACATCCCATGAGGCATATTCATTTCTGACATTCGCAGACATAACTAGGCATGATGGGAATCGTAGTTCCTGAACAGCTGGAGGGCCATAGTTTGGACACCCCTGGCCTAGAACAACCATGTTCTGCCACCACATGCCGAATGCGTCTTCCTAGTACTGAAGTCACAGATGGCCAGGCAAAAGGCAGAGTTAGAAGTAGGTCAGCCATGGCAGCCTTCGAATCTCTTTCACTACAGGTGTCCTTTAAGTCCTTCGACCAGCCCAGTCATACATCAGGGAATCCATACGTGTTAATTGTTGCCTTTGCAATGTTTTCCTGACGTCCTTCTGATGAAAAAAGCCCAAGCACAAGCCACCTTTAATCAGCATTTCAGACATGAATATTGATGAAGGGAGCATTAAAAATGTACAAAAGAGCGAAGACACGGCATAAAAGATGCAGCACGCCATTAGGCGAGGGCCGAGGGGTTCAGCTGATTGGTTTGTCTTCCGTTATTGTTACCTGAAAACTCACTTAGAAGGATTGAAAGGACTTGAGTTAAATCATTGTTATTGTAAGATTGGCGCCGGGCGCTGTATAAATGAGCTTGAAGATAACCGAGAGGAAATAATTAGCAGTTCCCAGGCTAGCCGCTCTGAAAACGCACATAATGCTTCAGCTGTGATTGCAGCGGGATAAATTTAGCCGCTGAAATTAAAGGGCAACTCCAGCTAAATACGCAGCTGACACACATAAAGACGATGCTTTATCACAAGATTTACAAAAGCAATGGCCATAGTGGTATGGTTCATCTATAACCTAGCATCAAGAAGGTGCCAATGCTGAGATTCTGCAGCCTGTGCCATTTTCTTGCCCCTTCTCTAATAGTCGGCAAGTTAAAGAGATAGAAGTAGGGAAACTACTGCGCTTACTAAAAACAAAAATAAATAAATTGTACAATACAACTGTATTGTTAAACCTGTAAAAACATAGAAAGTGCCACGCTAACAATGTGAAAATACCGTATTTATCGGCGTATAACACGCACCTAAATTTTAGGAGGGAAATTTTAGGAAAAAAGCTTAAATTGGAAATAAAACAGCTTTGAACTCAGAACTTTTTTTTTTTAAATCAAATGCAGCCTCACCAGTGCCCATGAATGCAGCCTCATCAGCACAGTGTCCACAAATGCAGCCTCACCAGTGCCCATGAATGCAGCCTCATCAGCACAGTGTCCACAAATGTAGCCTCGCCAGCATAGTGTCCAGCAATGCAGCCTCATCAGCACAGTGTCCACAAATGCAGCCTCACCAGTGCCCATGAATGCAGCCTCATCAGCACAGTGTCCATAAATGTAGCCTCGCCAGCATAGTGTCCAGCAATGCAGCCTCATCAGCACAGTGCCCAGCAATGCAGCCTCGCCAGCCCACCCAGCAATGCAGCCTCGCCAGCGCAGTGCCCCAGCAATGCGGCCTCGCCAGCGCAGTGCCTAGCAATGCAGCCTCGCCAGCGAAGTGTCCAGCAATGCAGCCTCGCCAGCGCAGTGCCCAGCAATGCAGCCTTGCCATCGTAGTGTCCAGCAATGCAGCCTCGCCAGCGCCGTGCCCAGCAATGCAGCCTCGCCAGCGCAGTGTCCAGCAATGCAGCCTCGCCAGCGCCGTGCCCAGCAATGCAGCCTCGCCAGCGCAGTGTCCAGCAATGCATCCTCGCCAGCGCAGTGTCCAGAAATGCAGCCTCGCCAGCGCAGTGTCCAGCAATGCAGCCTCTCCAGCGCAGTGCCCTGCAATGCAGCCTTGCCATCGCAGTGTCCAGCAATGCAGCCTCGCCAGCACATTGCCCAGCAATGCAACCTCCCCAGCGCAGTGCCCAGCAATGGAGCCTCGCCAGTGCAGTGTCCAGCAATTCAGTCTCGCCAGCACAGTGTCCAGCAATGCAGCCTCGCCAGTGCAGTGTCCAGCAATGCAGCCTCGCCAGCGCAGTATCCAGCAATGCAGCCTCGCCAGCGCAGTGCCATGCAATGCAGCCTCACCAGCGCCATCGCACAGAGCGGGGGCGGGCCAGGCCGAGATGAAGGGAGGACGAGCGGCCGCTGTCATCTGCAGTTCCGGCGCCTATGATAGAAGTCATACGTCCCGGCATTGGGCCACTGTGCTGTCTATCATAGGAGACGGGACTTCCTAAGACAGCGACCGCTCGTCCTTCCTTCTGCTCTGCCCGGCCTGCCCCCCTCTGCCTCTCAGCGCTGCCTGGCCTTTTTTTTTTTTATATTGGCGTATAACACGCACTGCTGTTTTGCCCTTCATTTTTAGGAGGAAAAAGTGTGTGTTATACGCCGATAAATACGGTAATTGGATGGATCCAATATATGCGTTAACCCGTAATTATATATATAAAAATAAAGAAAACCATGAGATACTACATCTCACATGGAAGGTGCAACGTGCAAACTTGGGCAAAAATATATGATATGAAATGCAATCACTCTATAGTCTTTAAAAAGGAAAAAACACCAATAGTGCTTCCAACACCAAACAGGAAAATTGCAGGAGCGCTCACCAGAGATAATGGACTCTAATGCTGTTAACAGTCATACACGCATAGGATATTAAAGCCCTGCTGGGACACCCTTGGTATCAGATTCCTCCTCCAATCTTTAAGCTGTGGAGATGATGGACTCCATAGTTGTTACCATAGAGTCGCATGAACATAGGGTGATAAGACCTGGCTGAAAACAACCCTTAGTATCAGATTCCTCCTCCGATCTTTTAAGTGCTCCAAAAAACAAAAATGCTCCACATAATGTGATACCATCCAAAAAAATGACTTTATTTAAAAGTAAACAACTTACATTTTCCAGGTATGAACAGGCAATTCACATAAAAATTGCATGTAATAGCAGATGGGCGCAGTTAGAAAATAAGCTCGCTCCAACCCAACATACGTTTCGTCCCACTGGACTTCATCTGGGGTATCTGGGATTTTGGCAAGTTAAAGAGACCCTGTCTCCAGACCATTCATTGAAACAACAATCCTGCCCCAAGAGTAAATGCACATTTAACAGATTTTTTTCATATTATTTACCTGTAAAATCCTCCCTTGTGTAGACATCCAAAAGCCCTGAGACTACTGCTGGGTGCCGCCATCTTAGATGTGACAAGTGAGACTATAGCAGTCTTTGTCAAGCTTTTCATCCATGAGGAACCCTTTAAATAGTTTTTAGATCTCATGGAACCCCTGCCAAGATTAGTCCATCAAGGGTTGTTAGTAAAGTGCTGGTGATCACTGAGAAGCATTCCCCTTACATTGGTGGTCAGTGGCAAGAATGTCCCTTACATTGGTGGTCATTAGAGAAAATGTCCCTTACATTGGTGATCAGTGGGAAGAATGTCCCTTACATTGGTGGTCAGTGGGAAGAATGCTACTTAAATTGTTGGCCAGTGGGAAGCTTTCCCCTTACATTGGTGGTCAGTGGGAAAAATGCTCTTTACATTGGTGGTCAGTGGGAAGAATGTCCCTTACATTGGTGGTCAGTGGGAAGAATGTTCCTTACATTGGAGGTCAGTGGGAAGAATGCTCCTTACATTGGTTGTCAGTGGGAAGAATGTCCCTTACATTGGTGGTCAGTGGGAAGAATGCTCCTTACATTGGTGGTCAGTGGGAAGAACGCTCCTTACATTGGTGGTCAGTGGGAAGAATGTTCCTTACATTGGTGGTCAGTGGGAAGAATGCTACTTAAATTGTTGGCCAGTGGGAAGCTTTCCCCTTACATTGGTGGTCAGTGGGAAAAATGCTCTTTACATTGGTGGTCAGTGGGAAGAATGTCCCTTACATTGGTGGTCAGTGGGAAGAATGTCCCTTACAT
This sequence comes from Pelophylax lessonae, assembly GCF_965119305.1. NCBI lineage: Eukaryota > Metazoa > Chordata > Amphibia > Anura > Ranidae > Pelophylax > Pelophylax lessonae. Next base: position 11,223,646 of record NC_138776.1, on the reverse strand, counting down.
TGGTGGTCAGTGGAAAGAATGTTCCTTACATTGGTGGTCAGTGGGAAGAATGTTCCTTACATTGGTGGTCAGTGGGAAGAATGTTCCTTACATTGGTGGTCAGTGGGAAGAATGTTCCTTACATTGGTGGTCAGTGGGAAGAATGCTCCTTACATTGGTGGTCAGTGGGAAGAATGCCCCTTACATTGGGGGTCAGTGGGAAGAATGTCCCTTACATTGGAGGTCAGTGGGAAGCATTCCCCTTAAATTGGTGGTCAGTGGGAAGCATTCCCCTTAAATTGGTGGTCAGTGGGAAGCATTCCCCTTACATTGGTGGTCAGTGGGAAGCATTCCCCTTAAATTGGTGGTCAGTGGGAAGCATTCCCCTTAAATTGGTGGTCAGTGGGAAGAATGCCCCTTACATTGGTGGTCAGTGAGAAGAATGTCCCTCACATTGGTGGTCAGTGGAAAGAATGCTCCTTACAGTCCTGACCACAGTCCGATAGAACACCTTTGGGATGAATTTGAGTGGATTCAGCAGGCCAGGCCACCTCGTCCAACGTTAGTGCCTAATCTCACAAATGCGCTTCTGGAAGAATGATCAAACATTCCCATAGATACACTCCTAAACCTTGTGGACGGCCTTCCCAGAAGAGTTGAAGCTGTTATAGCTGCAAAGGGTGGGCCAACTCAATATTGAACCCTACAGACTAATGGGCCATACACACTATACAATGTTCTTTAGATTTTTTCCTTCAGACTTACCAAAACCATATATTATGAGGTCAAACCAAAACACTTTCAATTTGTACGCAATCAGGCCGGCCCCTGCACTACATAGTTGAAGGTAAATCTAATACAAATCTACCAACAAAAGTTGTATAGTGTGTATCCAGCTTAAGACTGGAATGCCATTAAAGTTCATGTGCGAGTAAAGGCAGGCGTCCCAATACTTTTGGTAATAGAATGTACTGTATATACACTGTTTAGGAAAATTAAAGGAACACTTTGAAAACACATCAGATCTTTGATAACGACCCCAAACACACCTTCAAGACGACCACTGACTTGCTAAAGAAGCTGAGGGTAAAGGTGATGGACTGGCCAAGCATGTCTCCAGACCTAAACCCTATTGAGCATCTGTGGGGCATCCTCAAACGGAAGATGGAGGAGCGCAAGGTCTCTAACATCCACCAGCTCTGTGATGTCGTCATGGAGGAGTGGAAGAGGACTCCAGTGGCAACCTGTGAAGCTCTGGTGAACTCCATGCCCAAGAGGGTTCAGGCAGTGCTGGAAAATAATGGCGGCCACACAAAATATTGACACTTTGGGCCCAATTTGGACATTGTCAATTAGGGGTGTACTAACTTTTGTTGCCAGTGGTTTAGACATTAATGGCTGTGTGTTGAGTTATTTTGAGAGGACAGCCAATTTACACTGTTAGTCCCGGTTCACAGGTCGCCGTAGGTCGCCTCCCAAAGGGAAGCTGCGGACCCGTTCTAATAGGAGCGACACAAGTCGCTCCGACTTAGAAAAAGGGTCCGGAGCTTCTTTGGGGCGACCAGGAGGCGACCGCCATAGACTTCAATGTTATGAAGTCCGTGGCGGCCGCTCCGAGGTCGCGGCGCGCTGCGGCTTCGGAGGTCGCGGTGCGAAGTAGCGTCGCCCCTATGTGAACGGGGCCTTATACAAGCTGTACACTCACTACTTTACATTGTAGCAAAGTGTCATTTCTTCAGTGTTGTCACATGAAAAGATAGAATAAAATATTTACAAAATGTGTGAGAGGTGTACTAACTTTTATGAGATACTGTATTTATATATATATATATATATATATATATATATATATATATATATATATATACATAGATATATATATATATATATATATACATACATATACATATATATAGTGTGTATACACACATTCCCTTCTGCGCTCTCACATCACTTAATCTGTCGGTTGTTACAATGTATCTCTGCACGATGGAAGGCGCACATCCTGACCCGGCAGACACCTGTTCATACATCCATGTGTTCGGCCGGCTTTGTTCGCGGCGCTCTTCCCATAGAATAGGCGCTGAGTGAAAGCAGACATGGAATGAAAACAAACACAGGGACGCATCAGTACCTATATACAAAAGGCAAATATAAACACGGGTTATTAGGTGAGCCGCCGCCGCCATACGGATGACCTCACAATTTCAGCGGCACGCCAATGAAATATTAATCACGGGATCGTTTTCAGGCTGACCTGCCATTTACACAATAGAAGGCCCTAAAGCGCCATAAAGACACACAGGCCTGACACTCTGTATAAATCATCAGAGGATATAAAGGGCACCTCCAGTCATATCACATAGACATCTCCGAGCGGTCAGAGCGCTCACGGCGTATCCCAACAATCTACTGTTTTCTGCACCATTGCATAGATAGAGGGGGAGGGGATTCCGGACGCAGAATGTCATGTACTGGCATGGAAGCGATGGTCACCGTACGAGGTACAGGGCCCTCAACTGTGGCCCCTGACTTCCACAGGGGGACACACATATTCAGTATAAGTAATGCTACAAAAGACTGTAAGAGATTGCAAGAGAGGGTCAGAGAATGCAGAGATTCTACAGGAGAAGGTTGGAGACTGTAGGGATGCAGCAGAAGACTGCACACATATTACATAAGATCCTTACTGACAGCGGGCATACTATAGGAGATGGTTCGAGACTGCATGTTTACCACAGAAGATGGTTAGAAACTAAAGGGATGATACAGGTATGGTTGGAAATGGGAGATATACTACAGGAGACGGTCAGAGACTGCAGACATACTACAGGAGATGGTCAGAGACTGCAGACATACTACGGGAGATGGTCAGAGACTGCAGACATACTACAGGACATGGTCAGAGACTGCAGGCATACTACGAAGAATGGTCAGAGACTGCAGGCATACTACAGGAGATGGTCAGAGACTGCAGACATAGTACAGGAGAGGGTCAGAGACTGCAGACATAGTACAGGAGAGGGTCAGAGACTGCAAATGTACTACAGGAGATAGACAGAGACTGCAGACATACTACAAGAGAGGGTTTAGAGATGGCAGAGGTACTAAAGAAGAGGTCAGAGACTTCAGACAGATAACAGGAGAGTGTCAGAGACTGCAAACATCCTACAGGAGAGGGTCAGAGACTGAAAATGTACTACAGGAGATAGACAGAGACTGCAGACATACTACAGGAGATGGTCACAGACTGTAGACATTCTACAGGAGAGGGTCAGATACTACAGACATACTACAGGAGATGGTCAGAGACTGCAGACATACTACAGGAGATGATCAGAGACTGCAGACATACTATAGGAGATGGTCAGAGACTGCAGACATACTACAGGAGATGGTCAGAGACTGCAGACATACTATAGGAGAGGGAGGGTCAGAAACTACAGACATACTACAGGAGATGGTCAGAGACTGCAGACATACTACAGGAGATGGTCAGAGACTGCAGACATGGTACAGAGATGGTCAGAGACTGCAGACATACTACAGGAGATGGTCAGAGACTGCAGACATAGTACAGAGATGGTCAGAGACTGCAGACATAGTACAGGAGATGGTCAGAGACTGCAGACATACTACAGGAGATGGTCAGAGACTGCAGACATGGTACAGAGATGGTCAGAGACTGCAGACATACTACAGGAGATGGTCAGAGACTGCAGACATAGTACAGAGATGGTCAGAGACTGCAGACATAGTACAGGAGATGGTCAGAGACTGCAGACATACTACAGGAGATGGTTAGAGACTAAAGGGATGCTACAGGTGTGTTTGAAAACTGGAGACATACGGAGAGATGAGGACATGTTACTTCACTGGCTGCATGCTTGTTCCAGGTCAGTGGCTCTGTATGTACTGTAGCTGGGTAGAGGGGGACAGCCCCGTAGCCGCCTCCTTATAAACAAGTCGGGAGACTCCGTTTTCCCTTTAATAAAGCAGAATACAATGTAGCAGGGTGGAGGGGGGGTGGGGTGGTATATCGCCCAATAAAGCGCCTGACCCACTTCTGGCATTGGTAATAAACCTGCCGCCATCCAAACACATTTCTTGTCCAATATGCAAAGCGCTAAATTCTCCTTTTCTCCAGACTTGGCAGCTAATCTCCAAACAGGCGGCACGGGGAATGGGAGCGCTCTTCTCTTTATGTTCCCTCTCTGTATGCGGAGAATTAAGCCATTGTCTGCTCCAATCTCCAATTCTCGCCTATCAGCCCGTCTGCAGCCCGGGAAGATTACCTCTCTGCACTATTATGTCTCTCTTCTCACACATTTGCTGCTGACTGTTACTTTATATTCCTAAAAGAATGGCAGCTACGCTCAGGGCAGACACCCCCTTTAATGGCAGCTACGCTCAGGGCAGACACCCCCTTTAATGGCAGCTACGCTCACGGCAGACACCCCTTTTAATGGCAGCTATGCTAAGGGCCAAAACCCCCTTTAATGGCAGCTACGCTCAGGGCAGACACCCCCTTTAATGGCAGCTATGCTTAGGGCAGACACCCCCCTTTAATGGCAGCTACACTCAGAGCAGACATCCCCTTTAATGGCAGCTAAGCTCAGGGTAGACACCCCTTTAATGGCAGCTACGCTCACGGCAGACACCACCTTTAATAGCAGATACGCTCAGGGCAGACACCCCCTTTAATGGCAGCTACGCTCAGGGCAGACACCCCCTTTAATGGCAGCTACGCTTAGGGCAGACACCCCCTTTAATGGCAGCTACGCTCACGGCAGACACCCCCTTTAATGGCAGCTATGCTTAGGGCAGACACCCCCCTTTAATGGCAGCTACACTCAGAGCAGACACCCCCTTTAATGGCAGCTAAGCTCAGGGTAGACACCCCTTTAATGGCAGCTACGCTCACGGCAGACACCACCTTTAATAGCAGATACGCTCAGGGCAGACACCCCCTTTAATGGCAGCTACGCTCAGGGCAGACACCCGCTTTAATGGCAGCTACGCTCAGGGCAGACACCCCCTTTAATGGCAGCTACGCTCAGGGCAGACACCCCCTTTAATGGCAGCTACACTCAGGGCAGACCCCCCCTTTAATGGCAGCTACGCTCAGGGCAGACACCCGCTTTAATGGCAGCTACGCTCAGGGCAGACACCCCCTTTAATGGCAGCTACACTCAGGGCAGACCCCCCCTTTAATGGCAGCTACGCTCAGGGCAGACACCCCCTTTAATGGCAGCTACGCTCAGGGCAGACACCCCCTTTAATGGCAGCTATGCTCATGGCAGACACCCCTTTAATGGCAGCTACGCTCACGGCAGACACCCCCTTTAATGGCAGCTACGCTCATGGCAGACACCCCCTTTAATGGCAGCTACGCTCACGGCAGACACCCCCTTTAATGGCAGCTACGCTCATGGCAGACACCCCCTTTAATGGCAGCTACGCTCATGGCAGACACCCCCGTTATTGGCAGCTACGCTCACGGCAGACACCACCTTTAATAGCAGATACGCTCACGGCAGACACCCCCTTTAATGGCAGCTACACTCAGGGCAGACACCCCCTTTAATGGCAGCTACGCTCAGGGCAGACACCCCCTTTAATGGCAGCTACGCTCAGGGCAGACACCCCCTTTAATGGCAGCTACGCTCACGGCAGACACCCCCTTTAATGGCAGCTACGGTCAGGGCAGACACCCCCTTTAATGGCAGCTACGCTCACGGCAGACACCCCCTTTAATGGCAGCTACGCTCAGGGCAGACACCCCCGTTAATGGCAGCTACGCTCAGGGCAGACACCCCCTTTAATGGCAGCTACGCTCAGGGCAGACACCCCCTTTAATGGCAGCTACGCTCAGGGCAGACACCCCCTTTAATGGCAGCTACGCTCAGGGCAGACACCCCCTTTAATGGCAGCTACGCTCAGGGCAGACACCCCCTTTAATGGCAGCTACGCTCAGGGCAGACACCCCCTTTAATGGCAGCTACGCTCAGGGCAGACACCCCCTTTAATGGCAGCTATGCTCATGGCAGACACCCCTTTAATGGCAGCTACGCTCACGGCAGACACCCCCTTTAATGGCAGCTACGCTCATGGCAGACACCCCCTTTAATGGCAGCTACGCTCACGGCAGACACCCCCTTTAATGGCAGCTACGCTCATGGCAGACACCCCCTTTAATGGCAGCTACGCTCATGGCAGACACCCCCGTTATTGGCAGCTACGCTCACGGCAGACACCACCTTTAATAGCAGATACGCTCACGGCAGACACCCCCTTTAATGGCAGCTACACTCAGGGCAGACACCCCCTTTAATGGCAGCTACGCTCAGGGCAGACACCCCCTTTAATGGCAGCTACGCTCAGGGCAGACACCCCCTTTAATGGCAGCTACGCTCACGGCAGACACCCCCTTTAATGGCAGCTACGGTCAGGGCAGACACCCCCTTTAATGGCAGCTACGCTCACGGCAGACACCCCCTTTAATGGCAGCTACGCTCAGGGCAGACACCCCCGTTAATGGCAGCTACGCTCAGGGCAGACACCCCCTTTAATGGCAGCTACGCTCAGGGCAGACACCCCCTTTAATGGCAGCTACGCTCAGGGCAGACACCCCCTTTAATGGCAGCTACGCTCAGGGCAGACACCCCCTTTAATGGCAGCTACGCTCAGGGCAGACACCCCCTTTAATGGCAGCTACGCTCACGGCAGACACCCCCTTTAATGGCAGCTACGGTCAGGGCAGACACCCCCTTTAATGGCAGCTACGCTCACGGCAGACACCCCCTTTAATGGCAGCTACGCTCAGGGCAGACACCCCCGTTAATGGCAGCTACGCTCAGGGCAGACACCCCCTTTAATGGCAGCTACGCTCAGGGCAGACACCCCCTTTAATGGCAGCTATGCTTAGGGCAGACACCCCCCTTTAATGGCAGCTACACTCAGAGCAGACACCCCCTTTAATGGCAGCTACGCTCAGGGCAGACACCCCCTTTAATGGCAGCTACGCTTACGGCAGACACCCCCTTTAATGGCAGCTACGCTCATGGCAGACACCCCCTTTAATGGCAGCTACGCTCACGGCAGACACCCCCTTTAATGACAGCAGACCACTCTTATGCTGAGCCTCCATGATTGAAAGAACTGAAATCCAATGAATAAAAGGGGCGGGGCCAGGGAACAGTCAGGCTGAGGAGATTGGGTGGTATACAAACTACAGTGACCTTATTGCAGTCTTTTTCAGTGAAAGAGGAATTCCCATTGGTTAGTATGGCCTACTGCACTATTCAAGACATTTAGTTATTAAATAGCTCATCTTCTCTCGCTCCATGAAGTTGGGTTGTGTCAGGTGAGTAAACCCCAAGAACTCAGGAGTAGGGATGAGCTTCAGTTCATGCATGGGTTTGGTTTTGAATCCTGGTGGCAGCTGTAAGTGCCAATGACCTGTGGGCGGGGGATTACCTACTGTGCAGATTGATGTATGCAAGGGGCAGGGATGGTCATGACATAATTAACCTATTATGGCCACATGAGCTAGGGATCATCATGACATTGTTGACTTAATATAGCCACATGGGCTAGGGATGGTCTTGACATAGTTGACTTAATATGGCCATATGGGCTAGGAATGGTCATGACATAGTTGACTTAATATGGCCATATGGGCGAGGGATGGTCACGATATCATTGAACTAATATGGCCATATGGGCTCAGGATGGTCATGACATCATAAACTTAATATGGCCTCATGGGCTAGGGATGGTCATGACATCATTGACTTAAAATGGCCACATGGGGCTGAGGTTGGTCATGACATTGTTGACTTAATATGGCCACATGGGCTAGGGATTGTCATGATATCCTTGACTTAATATGGCCACATGGGCTAGGGATTGTCAAGACATCCTTGACTTAATATGGCCACATGGGCTATGGATCATCATGACATCTTTGACTTAATATGGCAACATGGGCTAGGGATGGTCATGAAATCGTTGACCTAATATGGCCACATAGGCTAGGGATGGTCATGACATCTTTGACTTAATATGGCCACATGGGCGAGGGATTGTCATGACATTGTTGACCAAATATGACCACATGGGCTAGGGATGATCACAACATTGTTGACTTAATATGGCCACAAGGGCTAGGGATGGTCACGACATCATTGAACTAATATAGCCACATGGGCTCAGGATGGTCATGACATTGTTGACCAAATATGACCACATGGGCTAGGGATGATCACGACATCGTTGACTTAATATGGCCTCATTAGCTAGGGATGGTCATGACATCATTGACTTAATATGGCCACATGGGCTAGGGATTGTCATGACATTGTTGACTTAATATGGCCACATGGGCTAGGGTTGGTCATAACATCGTTGACTTAATATGGCCACATGGGCTAGAGATGGTCATGACATCATTGACTTAATATGGCCACATGGGCTAGGGATGGTCATGAAATTGTTGACTTAATATGGCCACATGGGCTAGGGATGGTTTTGACATCATTGGCTTAATATGGCCACATGGGCTAGGGATTGTCATGACATTGTTGACTTAATATGGCCACATTGGCTAGGGATGGTCATAACATCATTGACCTAATATGGCCACATGGGCTAGGGATCGTCATGACATCATTGACTTATTATGGCCACATGGGCTAGGGATGGTCATGAAATCGTTGACCTAATATGGCCACATTGGCTAGGGATCGTCATGACATTAGCTTAATAAGGCCACATGGGCTATGGATCATCATGACATCTTTGACTTAATATGGCCACATGGGCTAGGATTGGTCATGACATCATTGACCTAATATGGCCACATGGGCTAGGGATCGTCATGACATCATTGACTTATTATGGCCACATGGGCTAGGGTTGGTCATGACATCATTGACCTAATATGGCCACATGGGCTAGGGATCGTCATGACATCATTGACTTATTATGGCCACATGGGCTAGGGATAGTCATGACATCATTGATTTAATAAGGCCACATGGGCTAGGGATCGTTGTGACATAGTTGACTTAATATGGCCACATGGGCTAGGGATGGTTATGACATCATTGACTTATTAGGTCTTTGACATTTATCCAGTATGGCCAGTTGGTACAGTATATAGTAATGTTGAGGCTCCCGGTTTTGGTTTCCGTGATGGCCTACATTTTGAAAGTAGAACTCCAGGATAATTAGAAAGCAGGCCATTGGAAACAGTCTGCCGATATATAACCGTCTCATTATGCCAACTTTCCCCTACATACAATGAAGGGGGGGGGTGTCAAGTAGAAGAATCATACCTCCAGCAGAGCCCCCCCCCCCCCTTCCTGAACTTTACCCCGACACCTCCAGAGAGAATAGCCGTCATTCATCCAGACATCTATTCATCAGCCAATGGACATGTCCTAGATCCTATTGTTCCACCTGATGCTCGCGTCACTCCAACAAGCTGAAAATAACCATCGGCAGCTATTTCTGATCGATAGATAACTCATTCCGAGTCGCTGGAGGTGTCAGGAGCCAGGATTTCATAGAGCGCACAACGGGAGGATAATTGGAAAAAGAAATTCTTGGAATACAAAAACAAAAGTGCAGAGTGGCTTTAGGGTAGATTTATATACTTCCACAGCAAAGATAATACAGATAACACAACATCCAGGAGGAAGAAAATAATGTAATAAACCAGAAGGAAAGGATAGACGCAGTCAAATACACAGCCAAGATATATACAGTATATACCATATGATACAGTATATACCATATGATACAGTATATACCATAGGAATATATATATATATATATATATATATATATATATATATATATATATATATATACAGTATATACCATATGATACAGTATATACCATAGGAATACATATATATATATACAGTATATACCATATGATACAGTATATACCATATGAATACATATATATACAGTATATACCATATGAATACATATATATATACAGTATATACCATATGAATACATATATATATATATACAGTATATACCATATGAATACATATATATACAGAATATACCATATGAATACACATATATATATATATATATACAGTATATACCATATGAATACATATATATATATATATATATATATATATATATATACACAGTATATACCATATGAATACATATATATACAGTATATACCATATGATACAGTATATACCATATGAATACATATATATATACAGTATATACCATATGAATACATATATATACAGTATATACCATATGAATACATATATATATACAGTATATACCATATGAATATATATATATACAGTATATACCATATGAATACATTATATATATAGACAGTATATACCATATGAATACATATATATACAGTATATACCATATGAATACATATATATATACAGTATATACCATATGAATATATATATATACAGTATATACCATGTGAATACATATATATATACAGTATAAACCATATGAATACGTATATATACAGTATATACCATATGAATATATATATATATATACAGTATATACCATATGAATACATATATATATATATATATATATATATATATATATATATATACAGTATATACCATATGAATACATATATATACAGTATATACCATATGAATATATATATATATACAGTATATACCATATGAATACATATATATATACAGTATATACCACATGAATACATATATATATATATATACAGTATATACCATATGAATACATATATATACAGTATATACCATATGAATACATATATATATATATACAGTATATACCATATGAATACATATATATACACAGTATAAACCATATGAATATGTATATATACAGTATATACCATATGAATACATATATATACAGTATATACCACATGAATACATATATATATATACAGTATAAACCATATGAATACATATATATATATATATACAGTATAAACCATATGAATACGTATATATACAGTATATACCATATGAATACATATAATACACAATATATGAAATCTGAACAAAGCACATCCCTCCATAGTGCGTACTCGTCTCAATCCACAGCACTAAGTGTCATTTCTGTCTGCTGCCTCCTTTCTCTGCTATCTGCATAAGTCACTTCTGACAAGTTTTCCTGACCCCAAGAGATAAAAAGGTGAAAGGGCAGGGAGTTACAGCACACAGCCTGTGATTGACAGCCTCAGCTCTGTTCCTGTGTGCTGTGTGAAGAAAGATGTGTCCATTCCCTCCAATCAGTTCTCCTCCCTGAGCTCTGTAGTGTGTAATTTCATCTTTCTGCCCCCCGATTTTCTGACAGCTCAGGCAAGCTTGATAAATTCTGGGTTTTTATTACTGCAAATAAACAGGTACAACTTATGCAGGAGTAATTTTTGTAATCTCTGTGTATCACCTGAGGCCAGTCACTTCAGTGTATACAGTATCTCACAAAAGTAAGTACACCCCTCACATTTGTGTAAATATTTTATTCTATCTTTTCATGTGACAACACTGAAGAAATGACACTTTGCTACAATGTAAAGTAGTGAGTGTACAGCTTGTATAACAGTGTAAATTTGCTGTCCCCTCAAAATAACTCAACACACAGCCATTAATGTCTAAACCACTGGCAACAAAAGTGAGTACACCCCTAAGTGAAAATGTCCAAATTGGGCCCATTTTCCCTCCCCCGGTGTCATGTGACTCGTTAGTGTTACAAGGTCTCAGGTGTGAATGGGGAGCAGGTGTGTTACATTTGGTGTTATCGCTCTCACTCTCTCATACTGGTCACTGGAAGTTCAACATGGCACCTCATGGCAAAGAGCTCTCTGAGGATCTGAAAAAAAGAATTGTTGCTCTACATAAAGATGGCCTAGGCTATAAGAAAATTGCCAAGACACTGAAACTGAGCTGCAGCACGGTGGCCAAGACCATACAGCTGTTTAACAGGACAGGTTCCACTCAGAACAGGCCTCACCATGGTCAACCAAAGAAGTTGAATGCACGTGCTCAGCGTCATATCCAGAGGTTGTCTTTGGGAAATAGACGTATGAGCGCTGCCAGCATTGCTGACGCAGTGTACAGCTTGTATAACAGTGTAAATTTGCTGTCCCCTCAAAATAACTCAACACACAGCCATAAATGTCTAAACCGCTGGCAACAAAAGTGAGTACACCCCTAAGTGACAATGTCCAAATTGGGTCCGAAGTGTCAATATTTTGTGTGGCCACCATTATTTTCCAGCACTGCCTTAACCCTCCTGGGTATGGAGTTCACCAGAGCTTCACAGGTTGCCACTGGAGTACAGCAGATAGCAGCCATAACCCCGGTATTTTCTTACTGGGCAGGCGGTCATCTTTCTCATAAAAGTAGTCCCAGTGGCAGATTCGCTGCGGGATCACCTTTATGGGCTGTGGCTGTGTCCCCCCCCCCCTCCCAGGGGGTCAAGGTTTAGGAGTGTGTCTATGGGAATGTTTGACCATTCTTGTGTACTTGTGAGGTCAGGCACTGATATTGGATGAGAAGGCCTGGCTCGCAATCTGCGCTCTAATTCATCCCAAAGGTGTTCTATTGGGTTAAGGTCAGGACTCTGTACAGGCCAGTCAAGTTCACCTTCCAGCAGGACAACGACCCAAAACATCTAGCCAGAGCTACAATGGAACGGTTTATATCAAAGTATATTCATGTGTTAGAATGGCCCAGTCACAGTCCAGACCTAAATCCCATTGAGAATCTGTGGAAAGACTTGAAAATTGCTGTTCACAGACGCTCTCCATCCAATCTGACAGAGCTTGAGATATTCTGCAAAGAAGAATGGGCAGAAATGTCCTCTCTAGATGTGCAAAGCTGGTAGAGACATCCCCAAAAAGACTTGCAGCTGTAATTGCAGGGAAAGGCGATTCTACAAAGTATTGACTCCGGGGGGTGAATACAAATGCAGCCACACTTTTCACAGATTTATTTGTATCATTTTCCTTCCACTTCACAAGTATGTGCCACTTTGTGTCGGTCTATCACATAAAATCCCAATAAAATGCTTTTAATTTTTTTGGGTATAACAAGGGGTGTGAATACTTTTTCAAGGCACTGTATATGAAGTTTGGGTGTCCTGTGCCCTTGCAGCAACTTCTCAGGAGCTATGAATTCCAGGGCGCTGTAATATGCAAATATTGACATTTGCCAAGAGATTCGAAGGCTTGTCATTTCCTTTGGATACTGAAGTCGCACATCACTGTGATGAACAATATGGAGTTGCAAAAAGCGAGCGCCGGGGGGAAGGAGGGGGAGGGGTGGGGGGTAGTTGGCTTTCGTCTTAGTAAAAAGTCAAAATGTGCTCATTAACCACTTGCCCACCACCAGCAGTACATATACTGCGGCAGGTCAGCACTGTCCAAGGAAACAACGTAAACTGTACGTCGCTTCCCGGGACCGCGAGTGGGGGCCGGCTCTCGTGCCAATTCGCCGGGCACCCGTGATTGTTCCCCGTGGAGAGAGAACGGCAGTCTGCTGTTGTAAACCCGGCAGACCGCTGTTCTATCAGTAATTAACACAGAGATCCTCCTATTTAGGATCATAGGTCTCTGTGTTCATTCCATAAGCCCATCCCCCACAGTTAGAAAGCACCCCCTAGTGACGTATTTAACCCTTTGATCACCCCCTGGTGTTAACCCCTTCTCTGCCAGTGTCATTAGTACAGTGACAGTGCATATTTTTAGCACTGATTAGTAAATCGGATCGTAAATCGGACCCCTAACTGACATTTTTGACACTTTTGGGGTGACCAGTGACATTACTACAGTAATCAGTGATCAAAAATGTCAGTTAGGGGTCCAATCTATAAGAGAGAATAATATCGGCGCAGAAGGACAATAATAAATCGAAAAGCAGCTGCACTCCTCAGGTCAAAATACAATTCCTGTGTAAATAATATGTGATGCAATAAGCAGCGCTAAAAAAACACTAATAACAACATAAAATCATTAGGGAGAAAATCAGAGTCCATGCACAAAGCCCGTGATGAAAAGTGAACACACTTTCTGGCAGGATCAACAGGTGCTCTAAGTGTTAGAATCCACCACCGAGTGAAATGGCCTCTCACCTTAGGCTTATTGGATATAAGCGTATGACTCAAAAAACTCTTATAGCGATCTCCCCTTGGTGGATGGGATGTACTCCTTCTTGTACTTCACCTCCAAGAGACCTCACACTGAACAGACGCAACACCACAAAGTTCCCAAAGCGGACTATGTTCTGCTCACAGATAGGCTTCAGCCAGCAACTTCCCTTGAAACCATGAAATAGGGAAAACACCGGGCAAGCCCATAGCGTGATACTGATAAACTTTATTCAAAATGAAGTTAAAAGACAGCCTCTTACTTGTATTAAAAGGTGAAATCGCATCAAACAATCATGCCGACGGGTCCCGTAGGTACCTCACCGGATCTCCAGACAGCAGTGGGCAACGCCTGTAAGCTCCTCCTTCCCCCCGGACGCGTGTCGTCCCCCAATGGGCGGGGACTTCTTCAGCGGTATGTGAAGGTAGGTAGTAGACGTTGCCCCTTAAATATACCGCCATATCTGCTGATTGGACCGGAAATCGGGATCCTCTCATTGGCTGACCTCCATTGCCAGGGTTACAGAGTACACCTCCGCTCTCTATAGAGCGGAAATGACGATGCCCCATGTTTGGAGACCGCCCTTTCACCGCTCTAGGATTGGATGAGCGGACCGGATCCTATTGACAGCGGCTTCCTCTTCTGAGTACGGAAGACGCCGCCACTCTGTTAAGAGAGGGAGCGCCCACGTATGTCGTTAGAGGACCGCCCCTTCCTTCCTAGTCCTAGCGTATGGCCGGAAGTAAACAATACTAGATCGTGCTAATGGGAGTCCATGGTTCCTCCCATATTTGCACAACTGTCAGCATCAAATGTATTAGAAATGACACAAAACAGGATGTGACTTCTGTTGGTCTAAAATAAAAAATATGGCTGTATAAATCAAACAAAAGGTAAAATATGTACCATTTGTGAAATGATGAATAGAAAACATACTAAAATATGGATACTTGCAGGGGGGAGGGGGGCCTAGGAAAAATGGTGGTATTCCTCCATTTTTTCATCATCCTTGCACCCAGGACAGGTGCAAACACTCTAAGAGACCTCTAACCCTATATGTCCCTATATCCTTGGAGTATTTGTAATAATATCATTATAACAGTAATTGGATTTGTTAGAAAGATATAAAAAGTTATAAAAAGTATAAAACCGGAGCCGTAGACGTCCCACTGTTGTCTGGATCACATAAAAGACCTAAAAACATATAAATATGAAATAAAAACCTAAAATTATTTTTATCGGTCGGAAATAAAACAATTGAGGTCAAACTCCACGTTCAGGCCTCGGGGTACCCCCACTTTAGTCTCGTATATCCAAAAGGACTCACGTTGACTTAACTTTCTGATCAGGTTACCCCCCCTCCAGTGCTTGTGAACTCTTTCTATACCCCAAAACTTCAAATTCCTAGGGTCTTTGTTATGGAATTTTTTGAAATGTTGGGTCACATGATGGAGTGTTTTTCCTTTCTTAATGCTTCGGACATGATCAGCAACCCTAATTTGCAGGGCCCTTGATGTCCTACCCACATACTGCAGGCCGCAGTCACATTCTAGCATGTATACTACGCCTGTAGTCGAGCACGTGATCAGATCTTTAATTACATAGCTCCTTCCTGTTGCATTTGCTATGAACTCCTTCCTTCGTTTTAAATTCCCTTTGGCTGTTCTACACACTACGCATTTGCCACAGGCATAAAAGCCAGATAAATATGGCAACAAATTGTTATTAATCTGTGTAGGTGGGTCTACTACCCCTGGGGCCAGATAATTCCTGAGAGTAGGTGCCTTCTTGTACACAAACAATGGTCTAGCAGGTATGATTGCTCCCAGGGTTTTGTCCTGTTGAAGGATCGGCCAGTGCTTATTGAATATCTTTTCGATTTTTTTTGTGCTGGATGTTATAGTCTAGTATAATTCTGATCTCATCATTCTTGGGTTTAACTACTCTAGGGGCAGTTGACAGAAGTGATTCTCGATCAATAGCCTGGACAGCCAACCTATCCTTCTCGAGCTTATCTCTGCAGTATCCTTTTTGCATAAATCTGTTACTGTAAACCTGTGACTGTGATGCAAAATCTATGTCGGAGGCGCAATTGCGCCTTAAGCGCATAAACTGACCTTTAGGAATATTGCAGAGCCATGTACGGTGATGGCAACTGTCCAGTGGAATGTACGCATTCCGGTCCGTGGGTTTGGAGAAATTAGAGGTGGTCATTTTGTTTTCAGTGACCGAAATGACTAGATCTAAGAATACTACCTTCTCTTTGCTAGTGGTCCAGGCTAAGGTGATATTTTTGTTGTTGTAGTTCAATCTGTCCATGAATTTATTTAGACCATCCATATCTCCTTCCCATATAAGGAACATATCATCTATGTACCTTCTATAACATGTTAGCTCTGGGGGACGGTCTTTAAATACCACTTCTTCCTCCCAGTGGGCCATAAACAAGTTGGCCACACTGGGAGCGAAACGTGCCCCCATCGCCACACCTCTGGTTTGTAGATAATAAGTCCTATTGTACCAGAAATAATTCCTAGTAAGACAGAACCACAGACTGCTCAACAGGAAACTTCTAAGTTTTCTGGGTAAATCAGACTGGGAAAAAGCCCATTTGACAGCTGCTTCTGCGGCGTCATGTCCAATTATGGTGTAAAGTGAACTGACGTCCGCAGTTACCAGAATCGTGGAAGCTGTACATGGGAACTCTTGTAGAATCTGTAAGATGTGTTTAGTATCTTTTAAATAAGACTTGGTTTTCACCACCAAGGGTTGTAAATATACATCTATGAATTGTCCTAATCTGGACGTCACAGATTCTATCCCATTTACGATGGGTCTACCGGGTGGATGTTCCTTGTCCTTATGTATTTTAGGCAAGAAGTATATTATAGGGGTCCGACAATATAAGGGGTCAAGATATAAAGACTCCTTTTTATTTAGGACTCCTTTCTTCTTACCAGATTCAACCAAGATGTTCAGTTCTCCCTTAAATTCCGGAAGTGGGTCGCGTCGTAAGATGTTATACGTACTGCGATCCGAAAGTAGGCGTGCCATTTCATTTTTGTAGTACTCCTTACTGAGGACTACAAGGCCACCTCCCTTGTCTGCCGGCCTGATGACAATCTCTTTGTTCTCCTCAAGAGCTTTTATTCCGGCTTTGATAGAATGGGGGTCAGTCACTTTCCTTACTTTCAGGTCCTCTAAATCCTTAACCACCATATGTTTGAATACATCTACATATTTATTTCCCTTATTTTGGGGGTTGAAGGTTGACTTGTTCCTCAGATTGGTGTGCTGAGGAACTCCAGAGGGATTGGTTGAAACCGAGGAGCCTAGGAGGGGTCCAATCTGTCCGCCGCAATGTCGCAGTCCTGCTAAAAATCGCTGTTCGCTGCCTTTACTAGTAAAAAAAAATAAATAAATAAAAGATGACATAAAATTTTCCCCTAGTTTGTAGGCGTGATAACGTTTGCGCAAACCAATCAAAATACGCTTATTGTGATTTTTTTTTTTTTTTTAACCATAAATATGTACCAGAATACAAATTGGCCAAAAAGGATGAAAAAATTTGATTTTTATTTTTTTTTTATATTGGGAATGTTATATAGCGCAAAGTGAAAAATATTGTTTTTTTTCCAGAATTGTCGCTCTTTTTTTGTTTATAGCGCAAAAAATAAAAATCGCACAGCTGATCAAATACCACCAAAAGAAAGCTCTATTTGTGGGGAAAAAAGGACATCAATTTCATTTGGGTACAGCGTCGCACGACCGCACAATTGTCCAATAAAGTAACGCAGTGCCGAATCGCAAAAATGGCCTGGTCATTAAGGGGGCAAATCCTTCTGGTCCAGAAGTGGTTAACCGACCGCTGCCCCTCCTGGGCAAAGTGAAGTAGTACTATGTCCCTCGCCTACGAGCCTCTAGGGGGCTAGCACGCGCTGCCGGGGGCACGTTCCCGCTCGTTCCCTGACATCCCGCGCGAGTGACCGGCGGCTCCGATGTCCGCCAGCCACTCGCGATCTCCCACTGGAGAGGGAGAAAGGCAGGCGGCTGATGTAAACAAAGCCATCTGTCATTCTCTCTGGTGTAACTGCAGAGATCATATGGACCTGCTATGTCGGGTCGTATGTCTCTGTGGTTACATCACTAGCCACGCCCCCCCGCAGCTAGAATCACGCCCTTAGGGACACACTTAACCCTTTGATCACTAATAAAGTTAACCCCTTCCCTGCCAGTGTCATTATTACAGTAACAGTGCACATATTTTTAGCACTGATTACTGTAGTAATGTCACTGGTCCCCCCAAAAGTGTCAAAAATGTCAGTCAGGGGTCCGATCTGTCCGCCGCAATGTTGCAGTCCTGCTAAAAATCGCAGATCGCCGCCATTACTAGTTTAAAAAAAAACAATAAAAATTACATAAATCTTTCCCATAGTTAGTAAACGCAATAACTTTTGCGCAAACCAATCAAAATACGCTTATTGCGATTTTCTTTTTACCGAAAATATGTAGCAGAAAACAAATTGGCCTAAAATTTTATAAAATTTTGATTTTTACATTTTTTTTTGAGAATTTCATATAAAAAAATGTGAAAAATATTGTTATTTTTTCAAAATTGTCGCTCTTTTTTTGTTTATAGCGCAAAAAGTAAAAATCACACAGGTGATCAAATACCACCAAAAGAAAGCTCTGTTTGTGAGAAAAAAAGGATGTCAATTTCATTTGGGTACATCGTCGCACGACCGCGCAATTGTCCTTTAAATTCACGCAGTGCTGAATCGCAAAATAGGCCCTGGTCTTTGAGCAGCCAAATCCTCCGGGGCTTAAGTGGTTAAAGAAATGCAGTATCACACAAAATGGCCTGGTGGTCATTAAGGGGGGTAAAACCTTCTGGTCTAGAAGTGGTTAAAGTGCCCTGGGTTTAGTGGGCTCCTGGGGGCGATTGGGAAGCTGCTGCCAGATAAGCGCAGGCGCCTCGGGGGTTGCTGCCTTTAATTTGCAGTGGCAGTTTGAGGCCTGCGGCGAAACGCGTGGTTTCCTTTTAATCGCCGTCTATTTATGTGGACCGGGAGGAGCTGCTTTTTCATTTGCATGTTTCATTTATAGATAAATGTGTCATGCTAATAACCCCACCGAGGAGCAGCGTGAGCGCCGCGTCCTCCGCATGCTTGTACCGTAAAAAACTAGGACAGGAGCATCTTATTAGCGTGTACAGGACGGGAGGCCCCCCCCTGATGAAAAAAATCCGCGTCTGTCCCGCTCATCTCCCGAGGAGACGCCGCTGACAAATGCCGAACTAACTGTGAAGCCAAAGTAGATTTCATTCCAATTACCTCTAACAGGCTCCCTATTCCGCGGAGACGTGAGCGCCTCCAAGTAAAAATAGGCATGTCATTCCCCAAGTCACAATCCGGAGGACGCCGCTGCCAGAAAGGAAACATTTTATTTTCCGACCATCAAAACTGTGCAAATGCTCTCACCAAAAATAGCAACAGTGTGTTTTATTATAGTTACAACGTTCCAGATATCTATAAATGACACTCATCAAACATGGAACCCGCGTCAATTTTTACCAAGCTGCATGGCTGCTAAGCTTTCTGGAAACTGGGTTCAACTTATCTCTTGAAAAGTATCTCAACAACACTCAATTTCCCTTTTATTTTTATTGGACTTTTTTTATTTTTTTTTATTTTATTTATTTTATTTTTTTATATATGGGTTGTTTTCACTCTGATAATATCTTTGTAATATTTTTTTATATAATCTTAAAAATATATTCCTTTTTTTCGAACTACCTTGGCGTAATCTTTTTATTTAATCTAAAAAACATATATTGCTAAAAAGGAAATGATCTATTGACTGGTTTGCCTGAAAGTTATTTTATTTATGTATTTATTTATTTATGTATTTATTTATTTATGTTTATGTACTTTCACTCTAAGTAATGTCTTTGTATTTTCTTTATTTAATCTAAAAAACATATATTGCTAAAAAAGAAATGATCTTTTTTTCAACCCACCTTGGCTAAAGGTCGATGGGGATAGCCAATAAATAACAGGAAATAAAAGAATAGTTGGTTTAACCACTTGAGCTTTGCAAGGTTTTACACCTTTATGACCGGGACATTTATTTCTAAGAAAAAAAAAAAAACTCAAAAAGTGTATATTGACTGGTTTGGCTGAAAGTTATTTTATTTATTTATGTATTTATTTATTTTTATGTACTTTCACTCTAAGTAATGTCTTTGTATTTTTTTTAATTTAATCTAAAAAACATATATTGCTAAAAAAAAGAAATTATCTTTTGATTGGTTTGCCTGAAAGTTATTTTATTTATGTATTTATGTATTTATTTATTTATCTTTATGTACTTTCACTCTAAGTAATGTCTGAAAGTTATTTTATTTATTTATGTATTTATTTATTTATTTTTATGTACTTTCACTCTAAGTAATGTCTTCGTATTTTTTTTTTTATTTAATCTAAAAAACACATATTGCTAAAAAAGAAATTATCTATTGACTGGTTTGCCTGAAAGTTATTTTATTTATTTATGTATGTATTTATTTATTTATGTTTATGTACTTTCACTCTAAGTAATGTCTTTGTATTTTCTTTATTTAATCTAAAAAACATATATTGCTAAAAAAGAAATGATCTTTTTTTCAACCCACCTTGGCCGATGGTCGATGGGGATAGCCAATCAATAACAGGAAATAAATGAGTAGTTGGTTTAACCACTTGAGCTTTGCAAGGTTTTACACCTTTATGACCGGGACATTTATTTCTAAGAAAACAAAAAAAAAAGTGTATATTGACTGGTTTGGCTGAAAGTTATTTTATTTATTTATGTATTTATTTATTTTTATGTACTTTCACTCTAAGTAATGTCTTTGAATTTTTTTTTTTTTATTTAATCTAAAAAAAACATTTATTGCTAAAAAAAAGAAATGATCTTTTGACTGGTTTGCCTGAAAGTTATTTTATTTTTTTATGTATTTATTTTTATGTACTCTCACTCTAAGTAATGTCTGAAAGTTATTTTATTTATTTATGTATTTATTTATTTATTTTATGTACTTTCACACTAAGTAATGTATTTGTATTTTTTTTTATTTAATCTAAAAAACACATATTGCTAAAAAATAAATTATCTATTGACTGGTTTGCCTGAAAGTTATTTTATTTATTTATGTATTTATTTATTTATTTTTTATGTATTTTCACTCTAAGTAATGTCTTTGTCATTTTTTTATTAAACCTAAAAAACAATTATTGCTAAAAAAAAAATATATATATATCTTTTTTCAACCCACCTTGGCTGATGGTCGATGGGGAAAGCTAATCAATAACAGGAAATAAAAGAGTAGTTGGTTTAACCACTTGAGCTTTGCAAGGTTTTACACCTTTATGACCGGGACATTTATTTCTAAGAAAACAAAAAAAAAAAAAAAAAAACTCAAAAAGTGTATATTGACTGGTTTGGATGAAAGTTATTTTATTTATTTATGTATTTATTTATTTTTATGTACTTTCACTCTAAGTAATGTCTTTGTATTTTTTTTTTTATTTTATCTAAAATAACATATATTGCTAAAAAAAGAAATTATCTTTTGATTGGTTTGCCTGAAAGTTATTTTATTTATGTATTTATTTCTTTATTTTTATGTACTTTCACTCTAAGTAATGTCTGAAAGTTATTTTATTTATTTATGTATTTATTTATTTATTTATGTTTATGTACTTTCACTCTAAGTAATGTCTTTGTATTTTCTTTATTTAATCTAAAAAAACATATATTGCTAAAAAATAAATTATCTTTTTTTCAACCCACCTTGGCTGATGGTCGATGGGGATAGCCAATCAATAAACAGGAAATAAAAGAGTAGTTGGTTTAACCACTTGAGCTTTGCAAGGTTTTACACCTTTATGACCGGGACATTTATTTCTTAGAAAACAAAAAAAAAACAAAAAAAAAAAAACTCAAAAAGTGTATGTTGACTGGTTTGCCTGAAAGTTATTTTATTTATTTATGTATTTATTTATTTTTATGTACTTTCACTCTAAGTAATGTCTTTGTATTTTTTTTTTATTTAATCTAAAAAACATATATTGCTAAAAAAGAAATTTTCTTTTGATTGGTTTGCCTGAGAGTTATTTTATTTATTTATGTATTTATTTCTTTATTTTTATGTACTTTCACTGTAAGTAATGTATTTGTATTTTTTTTTTATTTAATCTAAAAAACATATATTGCTAAAAAAGAAATTATCTATTGACTGGTTTGCCTAAAAGTTATTTTATTTATTTATGTATTTATTTATTTATTTATATTTATGTACTTTCACGCTAAGTAATGTATTTGTATTTTCTTTATTTAATCTAAAAAACCTATATTGCAAAAAAAGAAATGATCTTTTTTCAACCCACCTTGGCTGATGGTCGATGGGGATAGCCAATCAATAACAGGAAATAAAAGAGTAGTTGGTTTAACCACTTGAGCTTCGGAAGGTTTTACACCTTTATGACCAGGACATTTATTTCTAAGAAAAAAAATCTCAATAAGTGTATATTGTTTGGTTTGCGTGAAAGTTATTTTATTTATTTATTTTTATGTACTGGTTCTTTACTCTTAGATAGTCTTTGTAATTTTTTAATATAATCGAAAACAAACTATGGTATACTGTTTATAATGTTTTTTTTTTTTTTTTTTTTTCATACTAGATGATATTCATCAAACATGGAACCCTGGTCTATTTTTACCAAGCTGCGTGGCTGATAAGATTTCTGGAAACTGGGTTCAAGTTATCTCTTGAAAAGTATCTCAACAACACTCAATTTCCCTTTTTTTTTTTTTTAGGACTTGTTATTTTTATTTTTTTATTTTATTTATTTATTTATTTATTTTTATGTTTTTTTTTTCACTCTGGTAATGTCTTTGTAATATTTTTTATATAATATAAAAATAATATCCCTTTTTTTCAACCTACCTTGGCTTATGGTCGATGGGGATAGCCAATCAATAACAGGAAATAAAAAAAGTAGTTGGTTTAACCTCTTGAGCTTTGGAAGGTTTTTACACCTTTAGGACCAGGACATTTATTGCTAAGAAAAACAAAAATAAATAAATAAATCTCAACACGTGTATTTTGATTGGTTTGCCTGACAGTTATTTTATTTATTTATTTATTTATTTATTTTTTATGTACTGGTTCTTTCACTCTAAGTAATGTCTTTGTAATTTTATAATATAATCTTAAAAACATATATTGCTAAAAAATAAATTATCTTTTTCAACCCACCTTGGCTGATGATCGATGGGGATGACCAATCAATAACAGGAAATAAAAGAGTAGTTGGTTTAACCACTTGAGCTTCGGAAGGTTTTACCCCTTTTTGACCAAGACATTTTTTGCTATTCGGCACTGCGCTACTTTAAACTGGTAATTGTGCGGTCATGCAACACTGTACCTAAAGGAGATTTATATAATTTTTTTTTCACACAACTAGAGCCTTCTTTTAGTAGCATTTAATCACCACTGGTTTATTTTATTTTTGAAATATAAATGAAAAAATACCGAACATTTTCATTAAAAAAAACAAAGCAATTTTTTTTACTTTCTGCAGTGATACATATCCAATAAAAAATTCTGCTACATGTCTTTGATTAAAAAAAAAAATTCAATAAGTGTATATTGATTGGTTTGCGTGAAAGGTATAAACTATTGTATACTTTTTATATTGGATTTTTTTTTTTTTTTTATACTAGTTGATACTCATCAAACATGGAACCCGGGTCAATTTTTACCAAGCTGCATGGCTGCTAAGATTTCTGGAAACTGGGTTCAAGTTATCTCTTGAAAAGTATCTCAACAACACTCAATTTCCCTTTTATTTTTTTGGACTTGTGATTTTTATTTTATCTATTTATTTATTTTCTATATATATGGGTTTTTTCACTCTGGTAATGTCTTTGTAATATATTTTTTTTTTTTCCAAAAAGTAATATTTTTTATATAATCTAAAAAATTAAATTTCTCTTTTATTTTATTTTTTTTATATAGGACTTGTGATTTTTATTTTATTGTATTTATTTATATATATATGTTTTTTTTTTCACTCTGGTAATATCTTTGTAATATTTTTTATATAATCTAAAAAATATATCCCTTTTTTCAACCCACCTTGGCTGATGGTCGATGGAATAGCCAATCAGTAACAGGAAATAAAAGAGTATATTGATTGGTTTGTGTGAAAGTTATATAGTGTCAACACTTCACCCCCCCCCCCCCTTCCCCAGGCCCTCGCTTTCTGCAATTCCATATTGTTCATCACAGCGATGGGCGACTTTAGTTTCCAATTTACTTCATGGCCCCCCTATCATGACCAGGCCATTCAGCACAGCTAAAACTGGTAATTGCGCGGTCATGCAACACTGTACCTAAAGGAAATTTGTATAACTTTCTTCATACAACTAGAGCTTTCTGTTAGTGGTATTTAATCACCACTGCTTTTTTTTGTTTTGTTTTGTTTTTTCGATATAACTGAAAAAATTATAAACATCTTGATTTACTTTTTAGCATTGTGCTAACTAGTAATTGCGAGGTCATGCAACACTGTATCTAAAGGAAATTTATATCATTTATTTTTCACACAAATAGAGCTTTATTTTAGTAGGATTTGATTACCATTGGGTTTTTTTTGTTTTTTTTTTTGTTCTTAGATATAAATGAAAAAATACTGAACTTTTTTTTTTTTTTTTTTAAATTTCTGCATTAATGTAAATCAAATAAAAAAATGTTTTTTTTTTTTTTTTTAAATTTTGGCCAAAATGTGCTATATGTCTTTGATTAAAAAAAAAAAAAAAACCCAATATGTGTATATTGATTGGTTTGCGTTAAAGTTATAATGTCTACAAACTATGATATATATATTGGAAATTTTCTTTTTTTATATATATATATTAGTGATGGTGGCGACTAGCGACTTATAGTGGGACTGTGATAGTGAGGCGGTCAATCTGACACTAAATGACACGGGGGGGGGGAACTGGCTGACTGCCAGTGACACTAATACAGTGATCAATGATAATACTATACACTGCTACTGGCTGGGAGGGGGGTAACATCTAGGGGTGATCAAGGGGTTAAATGTGTTCCTAACAATGTGTAATGTGCGCTGATTTTTACTCAAGATCAGTGGCGGCCCGTCCATTTGGGGGCGACCCCCTTGTCCGTGCGTCCGGACCCCTAATCTACATGCAGGGCGCCGGACGCATGGATTCCAATGGGTTTTTTTTTTTTTTTCAAGCATATGGTTAGGGCCAGAGGCTCTAATAGGCTTCAAAAAAGGGCGGGCTCGGGGGCAGAGCACTGTGCCCTGAGCCCACCCAGTTGGGTGACAGTAGTGAATGAATATTCGCTATTGTCACATGGATTCTCCTCCTATCCAATCAGGAAGCGGGTCCTGAGACCTGTTTCCCAATTGGCTGAAAGGAGAAGCCATGCCATTGGCCAAGGAGGAGGAGGAGGGAGGAGACTGAAGAGAAGCCACTGCCACCGCTGCTGCCTGCCTGCCCTCCACATGTTCATGGTGAGTGAGCTGGCGACCGGGGGGGGGGGGGGGAGTATGGTGTGGTCTCCGTCTGTCACCCCCCCCCCCCCGGCCCATGGAGCACCAGCCGCCACTGCTAAAGATCTCTTTGTTTCTTCTCCCCGCTTTGCAGGGATGGGTGGGATGGGAGGTAGGGGGAGGGATGGAAGGAATGGGGAGGGATGGAAGGGAGGGGGAGGGAGGGGTGT
Organism: Pelophylax lessonae; assembly: GCF_965119305.1. Taxonomy (NCBI): domain Eukaryota; kingdom Metazoa; phylum Chordata; class Amphibia; order Anura; family Ranidae; genus Pelophylax; species Pelophylax lessonae. Next base: position 11,197,700 of record NC_138776.1, on the reverse strand, counting down.
GATGGAAGGGAGGGGAAGGGAGGGGTGTGCGTATGCTCATGCCCTAGGCCCAGAAGCAAGCAGTGGCGTAGAGGTGCACAGTACATTGCGGGAGGGTGGTCTGCAAGTGGTTAAAAGATGCCTCATGTTGATGGTTTTTGGAGAAGAGTTTGGAGTGCATTATGATTGGGGGGGGTCTCAAAATTTCCAAGGGTCTTTACCCTTACACGCCCCAAGTTAAAGGACTTGACTCCTTGGGTTTCTACTGAAGAGCGTCTTTCACGTAGTCATGGGATGAGGTCAAGTCTTCCTGAACTTCTCACCTTGATGACTACGTTTGGCGATGAGAGTTTTCCATAGTATATAAATTCCTGAACTTTCAGAAACCACGTGACTAAGCTGAGGGGGAAGGATTGCTTCCATCTCAGTGGGGGGGCATGCTCTAGCCTCGTTGATTACATGTATCAACAGGGAATGCTTGTACTTGAATCTAGATAGATGATTGCGAAGCAATCTGTATGCCGCACGGTTATTACCCAGGTCAACGTCTGTGAGTCTCCTGATATAGTTTTGTATCTCATCTCAGAGTTGGCGAGAGAAGAACATTCCCTGAAAACGTGAAGGACTGTTACCTTTGGCATCACCAGCACACTGGAGAAAACTGAGGATAGAAGGATAAAAGGAAGTTCCTTTTGGCATCTCCAGAACAAAGTAGAGACCCGTGGATAGAAGGAAGTTCCTTGACACTGGAAAAAATGCACAAATAGAATGAAGTTCACTCTGGCATCTCCAGCACCCTGAAGAAAATTATGGATAGAGGAAGGTTTTTTTCTGGCATCGTCAGCACACCGGAGAAACACACAGATCGAAGGAAATTCCTTCTGCCACCACCAGAAAACTGCAGAAGCCTGAGGACAGAAGAACCTGTGGATAAGACAGTAGAGCCTTCTAGCATCGGGAGAAAAGTGGAGAAGCCTGTGGATAGAAAGAAGTCCCTTCTGGCATCACCAGCCCACTGGAGAAAACTGAGGATAGAAGGAAGTTTATTCTGGCATCTCCAGCACAATATAAAGACCCGTGGATAAAAGGAAGTTCCTTCACACTAGGAAAAAAACGACAAATAGAAAGAAGTTCCCTCTGGCATCTCCAGCACCCTGAAGAAACCTGCAGATAGAAGAAAGTTTCTTCTGGCATCACCAGCACACTGGAGAAACCCAGGAATAGAAGTAAGTTTCTTTTGGCATCATCAGTACACTGGAGAAACCCAGGAATAGAAGTAAGTTTCTTTTGGCATCATCAGTACGCTGGAGAAGCCTGGGGATAGAAGAAGTTCCTTATGGCACCGCCAGCCCACTGGAAAAACCTGCGGATAAGACGGTAGATCCTTCTGGCATCGGGAAAAAAAGTTGCAAAGCCTGTGGATAGAAAGAAGTTCCTTCTGGCATCTCCAGTACCCTGAAGAATCCTGCAGATAGAAGAAAGTTCCTTCCGGCATCACTAGAACACTGGAGAAACCCAGGGATTGAAGTAAGTTTCTTTTGGCATCACCAGTACACTGGAGAAGCCTGCGGATAGAAGAAGTTCCCTATGGCACCACCAGCACACTAGAGAAACCTGCGGATAAGAAGGTAGATCCTTCTGGCATCACCAGCACACTGGAGAAACCCGAAGATAGAAAAAAGTTCCTTCTGGCATTGCCTGCACACTGGAGAAGCTTGTGGATAGAAAAAAGTTCCTTCTGGCATCACCAGCACACCAGAGAAGCCCGGGGATAGAAGAAAGTTATTTTTGGCATGACCAGCACCACCATAGAAACCCAAAGATTGAAAAAAGTTCCTTCTGGCACCACCAGAACACTGAAGAAACCCAAGAATAAAGCGAAGTTCCTTCTGGCATTCGCAGAACACTGGAAAAGCTTAAGCACACTGGAGAAACCCAGGGATCGAAGGAAGATCCTTCTGGCATCGCTAGCACCCTAGAGAGACTCGCGGCTGAAAGGAAGTTCCTTCTGGCATCGCCAGCACACTGGAGAAACCCGCAGATAGATGGAAGTTCCTCTTGGCATCACTAGAACACTGAAGAAGCCTGAAGATAGATGAAGTTCCCTCTGGCACCACCAGTTCACTGGAGAAACCTGCGAATAAGAATGAAGAATCTTTTGGCATCGCCAGCACACTGGAGAAACCTACAGATAGAAGGAAGTTCCTTCTGTCATCATCAGAACACAGGAGAAGCCTGAAGATAGAAGAAGTTCCCTCTGGCACCAGAGAAGCCCGGGGATAGAAGAAAGTTATTTTTGGCACGGCCAGCACAGAGAGAAACCCACAGATAGGAAAAAGTTCCTTCTGGCACCACCAGAACACTGGAGAAACCCAAGAATAAAGCAAAGTTTCTTCTGGCATTCGCAAAACACTGGAAAAGCTTAAGCATAAAAGGAAGTTTCTTTTGGCATCACCAGCACACTGGAGAAACCCAGGGATAGAAGGAAGATCCTTCTGGCATCGCTAGCACCCTAGAGAGATTCGCGGATAAAAGGAAATTCCTTCTGGCATCGCCAGCACACTGGAGAAACCCGCAGGTAGAAGGAAGTTTCTTCTGGCATCGCCAGCACCCTGGAGAAACCCGCAGGTAGAAGGAAGTTCCTTCTGGCATCACTAGCACCCTAGAGAGACTGGCGGCTAAAAGGACGTTTCTTTTTTGCATCACCAGCACACTGGAGAACCCCAGGGATAGAAGGAAGTTCCTTCTGGCATTGCTAGCACCTAGAGAGACTCGCGGCTAAAAGGAAGTTCCTTCTGGCATCGCCAGCACACTGGAGAACCCCAAGGATAGAAGGAAGATCCTTCTGGCATCGCCAGCACACTGGAGAAACCCGCAGGTAGAAGGAAGTTCCTTTTGGCATCACTAGAACACTTCACTAGATCACAGAAAGTTCTCTCTGGCACCACCAGTACGCTGGAGAAACCTGCGAATAAGAAGGAAGATTATTTTGGCATCGCCAGCACACTGGAGAAACCCACAGATAGAAAGAAGTTCCTTCTGGCATCGCCTGCACCCTAAAGAAACCTGTGGATAGAAGGAAGTTTCTATCTGGCATCGCTAGCACCCAGAGAGAAACCCAGATATTGAAGAGAGTTCTTTCTGGCATAGCCAGAGCACCGGGGAAACTCACAGACAGAAGGAAGTTCCTTTTGGCATCACCAGAAAACTGCAGTAGCCTCTGGCACCGCCAAAACACTGGAGAAACCCGCGGATAAGAAAGTAGATTCTTCTAGCATCCCCAGCACACTGGAAAAAGCCAGCAACAATAGACTCCACCCCAGCAACAATAGACCCCATCTCAGCAAAATATATAATTCCCCCAGCAACAATAGACCCCCATCCCAGGCACACTAGATCCCCCCAGCAATTACAGATCCACCCAGCAACAAAACATCTTTCCCCAGCAACAATATACCCCCCTAGCAACATAAAAACTCACCCCAGCAACAATTTTTCCCCCACAACATTATACCTAGCCCCCCCCCCAGCAACAATGGCCCCCCTTGTTACTAAATACCACCTCAGCAACAATATATCCCCCTAGCAACAAAAAAACCCACCCCAGCAACAATAAAAGCCCCCAGCAATATTAGATCCCCCAGCAACAATAGACCCCTCACACAACATTATAGCCCCCCTGCAGCAACAATTGACCCCTGTAACAAAACACATCGGAAACAATAGATCTACCCCAGAAACAATAGACCCCACCCCAGCAAAAATAGCCCCCCCCCGTAACAATAGACCAACCATCCCAGGCACACTAGATCCCCCCAGCAATTACAGATCCACCCAGCAACAAAACATCTTCCCCAGCAACAATATATCCCCCAGCAACAAAAAAAAACTCACCCCAGCAACAATTTATCCCCCTAGCAACAAAAAAAAAAACTCACCCCAACAACAATATATCCCCCAGCAATATTAGATACCCCAGTTATACCTACACCCCCCCCCAGCAACAATGCCCCCCCCATTACAAAATACCATCTCCGCAACAATAGTTCCACCACACCAAAATAAATCCCCCTAGCAACAAACCCATCCCCCCCAAGCAATATTAAATCCCCCCCAACAACAATAAACCCCTTCATACAACATTATGACCCCCCAGCAACAATTGCCCCCGTTACAAAATACCACCTCAGCAACAATAGAGCTACCCAAGAAACAATAGACCCCCACCCCAGCAACAATAACCCCCCCCCCAGCAACAATAGATCCCCACCCCAGGCACACTAGATCTACCCAGCAACTAAATATCCCCCTAGCAACAAAAAAACTCACCCTAGCAACAATATATCCCCCAGCAATATTAGATCCCCCAGCAACAATAGATTTCTCCCACAACATTATACCCTCCCCCCCCCCCAGCAATAATGGTCCCCAGTTATAAAATACCACCTCAGCAACAATAGATCCACCCCAGAAACAAAATACCCCAAGCAACAACAACAGATCTCTCAGCAGAAAGCAACAATAGACCTCTACCACAAAAGTGTATCCTTCCCAGCAACAATTGACCCCTCAGCAACAAAAAAAAAAAGCCCCCTAGTAACAATCAACCCCTATGAAAAAATAGATCTCTACCAGTTACAATAGATCCCCCAGCAGCCAGCATCATAGACCCTCCAGCACCCCTTGCCATTACATACATTCAGTGCTGGAGGTGCCGGAACTGCGTTCCCTGCGTTTCTCCTGAAAAAAAGCCCAGAATACATTTGATTTTTTTTTTTTTGTGCTTTTACCTGCAATTTTATTTTATTTTGGTGACGGGGTCTCTTTAAGGTCCAGCCTGTGTACCGTACACTCGGCGAGGTCTGACGTTGGACATCTGTAGCTGTTGTGAGAATTACAGCTTTTCAGCAGCAGCTGCACCGAGGACAGCGTCCCCGTCCCTGCAATTTACACAATAAAATGTCCTTGAACAGATCTGCCCTCTCCTTCCAGTGTTTCCTATTCTTCTGTGAATGTTATAGCAGATACAATCACAATCCTAAAGTGATTTCCAAGTAGTTACATTGTATCTGTAGTGCTCCACTATTGGCTCGTCACTGTGACAAACATTCTCATTGGATGATAGTGAGGTATAGGAGGCAGGGTGGGCATAGCCAGGTTGTCAGTAACAGGTACTGATCTAAATTTGCCACTAGGGGGCTTTGTGGGCGTTTAGTCACCTGGAGCTGCCCACTATGACATCATGCCCCACGTGACAGCTTCCGAATTAATTAAAAAAATGTAGCTGAAACGCAGACACTCACTGGCCACCTTATTAGTTCAATTGCTAATTAGCCAATCACATGGCAGCTATCTAGGTGTGGTTAAGATGACTTGCTGAAGTTTAACCACTTCTGGACCGGAAGGATTTGCCCCCTTAATGACCAGGCCATTTTTTGTGATTCAACGCTGCATTACTTTAACGGACAATTGCGCAGTCGTGCGCCTCGTATTGAAGCAGTTAAGGACCAGGCTTATTTCTGACACTTGTTGTTCACAAGGTAAAAATCAGTATTTTTTGCTAGAAAATGACTTAGAACCCCCAAAACTTTGTATATATATATATATTTTTTTTTTTAGCAAAGAGAATAAAATGGCGGTTGTTCCCTGCCAGTGTCATTAGTACAGTAACAGTGCATATTTCTAGCACTGATTACTGTAGTAATGTCACTCATCCCCCCAAATGTGTCAAAAATGTCAGTTAAGGGTCCGAACTGTCCGCCGCAATGTCGCAGTCCCACTAAAAGTTGCAGAACAACGCAATTACTAGTAAAAAAAAAATAATAATAATAAATAAAAATGACATAAATCTTTCCACTAGATTGTAGACACAATAACTTTTGCGCAAACCAATCAAAATACACTCAGTGGGATTTTTTTTTTACCAAAAATATGTAGCAGAAAACAAATTGGCCTAAAATGATGAAAACATTTTATTTTTACTTTTTTTTAATTGGGAATGTTATATAGCAGAAAGTGAAAAATATGTTTTTTTTTTTTTTTTTTTTTTAGAATTGTCGCTCTTGTCAGTGGGTCCTACACTATCAATAAAAAAGGATGAATCCAGCCTCTATAACCCTTGGAAATAACACTCCTTGCTGGGAGAGATGTGCTAATGCACTACAAGGGATTGGCTGTATTCATCCTTTTTTATGGATAGTGTAGGACCCACTGACAATGGCGTACTTTGAGGTAGTGGTGGGCTTGAGCACGATATGGCCATATGGTGGGACCAAATCCCCATTTTTATTTATGGATTGTCTTCATATTTGATAGTCATTTCTTTTGCATGTGTGCGCTATTCTTTTTTAATATGCATGTCGCTTGGTTCATAGCTGCACCAGCTTTAGAAATACATGTTCAGGGTTTGCTCCCCCAACTTTTTGCTTGTTTATTATGTATTCGGTCTGACCAGACTTCTGTGGTTGAGCACCCCACCCCACCCCACCCACACACCTGTACTCTATCAGTGTCCACTATCAAGTAGATATAGGAGGAGTCCCTTGTAGTGCATTAGCACATCTCTCCCAGCAAGGAGTGTTGTCTCCAAGGGTTATAGAGGCTGGATTCACCCCTTTTTTATGGATAGTGTAGGACCCTCTGATAATGGGGTACTTTGACGTAGTGGTGGGCTTGAGCACGATATGGCCATATGGTGGGACCAAATCCCCATTTTTATTTATGGATTGTCTTCATATTTGATAGTCATTTCTTTTGCATGTGTGCGCTATTCTTTTTTAATATGCATGTCGCTTGGTTCATAGCTGCACCAGCTTTAGAAATACATGTTCAGGGTTTGCTCCCCCAACTTTTTGCTTGTTTATTATGTATTCGGTCTGACCAGACTTCTGAGGTTGAGCACCCCACCCCACCCACACACCTGTACTCTATCAGTGTCCACTATCAAGTAGATATAGGAGGAGTCCCTTGTAGTGCATTAGCACATCTCTCCCAGCAAGGAGTGTTGTCTCCAAGGGTTATAGAGGCTGGATTCATCCTTTTTATGGATAGTGTAGGACCCACTGACAATGGGGTACTTTGACGTAGTGGTGGGCTTGAGCACGATATGGCCATATGGTGGGACCAAATCCCCATTTTTATTTATGGATTGTCTTCATATTTGATAGTAATTTCTTTTGCATGTGTGCGCTATTCTTTTTTTAAAAGGAATGTAAACATCCCTTGTAATAGGAATAGGGCATGACGGGTCCTCTTTATGGAGAGATCTGGGGTCTATAAGACCTCACATCTCTCCTCTATGCTGGAAAACTTGAGATAAAAAAAAAACAATAAATTTTCCAGCAAAAAATAAGAAAAAACAGCAGTGTTTACATCTGCCAGCACCAGAAGTGACATCGTGGAGTCCCTTTCGACCTCCGAGGGTCATAGAGATGGATGGAGACCATCTGGTACATGGTCATTTCTATGGTAAACCGGATTAATACCCTGGCTCTCCAATCTCACGGGCGAGACCGGAAAAGCTCCAGTGGAAATGGAGTTCTTATGGAGGTGATGAGATGCAAATTCCTCCCGTTTTATAAAGGTTGTGTGTTGGTGCTTTGCAGAACGCCATTCCGCATTAAGAGAAGAAGATGCACAGCATCGGAATATTTTACTTTCGCGTCTGTTTGCTTGAGATGAGCAAACCACTTTATGTACAGCTTTGATACGGAGCAACGTGCCATAGCAACAGATAAGGCTTCCTTTAGAAAAGTGACTAATGGTACTACAAAGCATGAAAAGTACCCCCGCCTGCACTGCAACCGCGAGAGGAAGTTGGATTATGCTTGTTTCGTATGAACATGAATCATTTTACGTAGAATTATGCAAAGTGTAGGATCATGACTCACACCAAGACATTAGATGGGAAGAAGAAGCAAACAGGAATTCTTTAGGATGCTACTTGTATGTCTGTGACCATTAAGACGATAAAGTGGTTTGGTGATGGTGGCTTAGGAAAAGAGGTCAGTTGTAGCAGCTGGACTCCATCACCTAAACCAGTGGTCTCCAAACTTTCTAAACAAAGGGCCAGTTTACTGTCCTTTAGAGTTTAGGGGGGCTGGAGTAGGGCCAGTGGGAGTAAAACATGTCCTGGCATCCAGCTGGAGTAAACAATGCCCCATTTTTTATGTCAGCAGGAGTTTATTGGTTGAGCCAGATGGACTTTTTTCAACCTGACTAACTATGTAACTATGTAACTAGTGCCCCATCCTTGGTGTCAGTAGAAGGAATATTGCCCCATTGTTTGTGTCCATGGGAGGAATAGCGCCCCCATCGTTGATGTTAATGGAAAAATTATGTTGAGGTCAGTGGGATGAATTGTGCCCTTTCGTTTGGTCAGTGAAAGAAATAGTGTCCCATTGTTTGTGTCCGTGGGAGGAATAGCGTCCCGACATTGGTGTCAATGGAAAAAATTTGGCCCCATTCCTGAGGTCAGTGGGATGAATTGTGCCCTTTCGTTTGGTCAGTGGAAGAAATAGCGTCCCATTGTTCGTGTCAGTTGGAGGAATAGTGCCCCTATAGTAGGTATCAATGGAAAAAAATCTGCCCCATTGTTGAGGTCAGTGGGATGAATTGAGCCCTTTTGTTGGTGTCAACAGAAGAAATATTGCCCCATTGTTCGTGTCCGTGGGAGGAATAGTGCCCCATAGTTGGTGTCAATGGAAGAAACTCTGCCCCACTTTTGGGGTCAGCGGGATGAATTGTGGCCTTTCCTTGGTGTCCCGTGGAAGGAATAATGCCCCCTTGTTGGTGTCAATTGGAGGGATAGTGCCCTTTCATTGGTGTCAGTGGGGCAATAATGCCCTGTTGTTGGCATCAGTGGGAGGAATTCTGCCCTTTAGTTGGTGTCAGTGGGGAAATAGTGCCCCATTGTTGGTGTCCATGGGAGGAATAGTGGCCCATCGTTGGTATCAATGAAAGGAAGTATGTCCCATAATTGGTGTCAATGAAGGAATTGTGCCCCATCATTGGAAGGAATTATGCCCCATTATTGGTGTTAGTGGGTGGAATAGTACCCCAAGGACCAGATAAAGGCAAGCAAAGAGCAACATCTGGTCCCCGTACTGCAGTTTAGAGACAGCTGAATTCGTTTAAGATGGCCTTCTAAATACTAATGTGTACGGCTCCCCCGTAGGCACCTTGTAGGCAGGTGCAGTCTACTTACTCCACTGCAGGTAGCGCTCTTCCGCAGCAGCACTACAGTTGGGAAGGAAGTTAAGAAGAACACAGTTTCTCTATGGTTTCCTGGGTCACTGGGGAAGCATCCAATTGGATGCTGCCCCCATGTGACTCTGGCAGACATCTTGGGTTTGGCAGAGCCTATTTAAGGCCCTGACTCCCAGGTTTGGCACGCACTTGCGAGTTGGTAGAGTAGGGACAGGTACCCCACCTGTGAAGGACAGAACGAGCAGCAGGGAACGGTTCCTGATGAGGAGGGAAAGCCACTTCTCTGAACACCTGCCTGTTGGGCACAAGACGGCAAGGCCCCATTTTTCAGCTTTCTACGGACACTGACAGTTGGTCTGCATTGTGCTCTCTACACGCTGATGGAACTGTGAGTATTCCCGGTTGGGCTGTCTTCCCACCTGGTATTTGAGAACTGTTTCTGCTTTATTTCAATACAAGTTATTTAATTGAACTGGGACTGAGTCAGTTATTCTGTCGCACCACACTGTATCCCACCTACCCAACCTTGCTTTGGGCTGAAGTGTCCCTACATTTAGATAGGCAACTTCTTAAAGGGCCCTCCGTTCTCAGGTCACTGCCTGGAGTAGATGTAGCTGTGGAAGGTCCTTGCCTGGGAGAGAAAGCCAGAAGAAGAAGGGTTTTTGCTCTCCTAGATGCCCCTCTGGGCCTAATGTATCTGAACTGGCCTTTAGCAGGGGCCCAAGAAGTTAAAAGGTACAGAATCTACATTGACCCGTGGCAGTGGTCCCTATCCAAATGTAATGTTTGCAGCTAGGCTGTAGCCAGCTTGAGCTTTGTTTATGTTATCTGGGTTCAGTAGGTTTCTCATATGTCTAGAAGAGGGGTCTCCAAACTTTCTGAACATGGGGAAAGTTTAGGGTCCTTTAGACTTTAGGGGGGCTGGACTGTGGCCATTGGGAGTAGAAAAGGTCCCAATGTCAGTGGGAAGAATTATGCCCCATTGTTGGTGTCAGTGGGAGGAATTGTGCCCCACCGTTGGCGTCAGCGGGCCCAATTGTGGGTGTCATTGGGAGGAATTGTGCCCCATTGTTGATGTCATTGTGAGGAAATTGTGCCCCTTCACTGGTCTTAGTGTGAGGGGGGGGGGGGTTCAGTGGATGGTGAGTTGGGGATTTTTAGAGGCCTGACAGGGTCTCTTTAAGGCCAACATTCTGGTTTTGACCTCAACATCTAAAATCAGTGTGTATATGCAGTAAAGCATGCTTGTTATGCTCACTGTGGAACCTTAGGGGTAATCCTTTGCATTGTGTAAAAAGGATGTTTGATCCTGTCTTCTCTGATCCTCCCCTTCTTCCACTGTCCCCAATTCATCTCCTGATAAGAAGGAGCCTTTGGAGACACTCTGCACATGCTCAGTTTGGTGTGTTTTGCTAGAGACTTTTTTTTTTTCTTGGGAAGGTGCATGTGATCAGGGTCAGGGGTCCTGCAGCCTCATAGGACAGTCAGAGTGGAATAAAAACTCCTCTTACAAGCTTTAACCAGACACTGATAGAAGTCACAGGACTGCTAGTGCTATATACTGCTGATGAGAAAAGGTATTTAGCAGTTTATATTTACAAAAATAATTGCATTTCCATGTTCTGTGCACTGTGGGGAACCAGATATAGTGAATGCAGAGTCCTGGGGAGATGAGATATAGTGAATGCAGAGTCCTGGAGAGATGAGATATAGTGAATGCAGAGTCCTGGGGGGGCCAGATATAGTGAATGCAGAGTCCTGGGGAGATCAGGTATAGTGAATGCAGAGTCCTGGGGAGACCAGATATAGTGAATGCAGAGTCATGGGGAGATCAGATATAGTGAATGTAGAGTCCTGGGGAGATGAGATATAGTGAGTGCAGAGTCCTGGAGCGATGAGATATAGTGAATGCAGAGTCCTGGGGGGGGGGCAGATATAGTGAATGCAGGCTTCTGGGGAGATCAGATATAGTGAATGCAGAGTCCTAGGGGAGCCAGATATAGTGAATGCAGAGTCCTGGGGGGGGGGGGGGGGCAGATATAGTGAATGCAGGCTTCTGGGGAGATCAGATATAGTGAATGCAGAGTCCTGGGGAGATCAGATATAGTGAATGCAGAGTCCTGGGGAGACCAGATATAGTGAATGCAGAGTCCTGGGGAGACCAGATATAGTGAATGCAGAGTCCTGGGGAGATGAGATATAGTGAATGCAGAGTCCTGGAGAGATGAGATATAGTAAATGCAGAGTCCTGGGGGGGCCAGATATAGTGAATGCAGAGTCCTGGGGAGATCAGGTATAGTGAATGCAGAGTCCTGGGGAGACCAGATATAGTGAATGCAGAGTCATGGGGAGATCAGATATAGTGAATGTAGAGTCCTGGGGAGATGAGATATAGTGAGTGCAGAGTCCTGGAGAGATGAGATATAGTGAATGCAGAGTCCTGGGGGGGGGGGGGGCAGATATAGTGAATGCAGGCTTCTGGGGAGATCAGATATAGTGAATGCAGAGTCCTAGGGGAGCCAGATATAGTGAATGCAGAGTCCTGGGGGGGGGGGGGCAGATATAGTGAATGCAGGCTTCTGGGGAGATCAGATATAGTGAATGCAGAGTCCTGGGGAGATCAGATATAGTGAATGCAGAGTCCTGGGGAGACCAGATATAGTGAATGCAGAGTCCTGGGGAAACCAGATATAGTGAATGCAGAGTCCTGGGGAGACCAGATATAGTGAATGCAGAGTCCTGGGGAGATCAGATATAGTGAATGCAGAGTCCTGGGGAGACCAGATATAGTGACTGCAGAGTCCTAGGGAGATCAGATATAGTGAATGCAGAGTCCTGGGGAGACCAGGTATAGTGAATGCAGAGTCCTGGAGAGATCAGATATAGTGAATTCAGAGTCCTAGGGAGACCAGACATAGTGAATGCAGATTCCTGGAGAGATCAGATATAGTGAATTCAGAGTCCTAGGGAGACCAGATATAGTGAATGCAGAGTCCTGGGGAGATCAGATATAGTGAATGCAGAGTCCTGGGGAGACCAGGTATAGTGAATGCAGAGTCCTGGGGAGATCAGATATAGTGAATTCAGAGTCCTAGGGAGACCAGACATAGTGAATGCAGATTCCTGGAGGGATCAGATAAAGTGAATGCAGAGTCCGGGGGAGACCAGATATAGTTAATGCAGAGTCCTGGGGAAAACAGATATAGTGAATGCAGAGTCCTGGGGAGATCAGATATAGTGAATGCAGAGTCCTGGGGAGACCAGATATAGTGACTGCAGAGTCCTAGGGAGATCAGATATAGTGAATGCAGAGTCCTGGGGAGACCAGGTATAGTGAATGCAGAGTCCTGGGGAGATCAGATATAGTGATTGCAGAGTCCTGGGGAGACCAGATATAGTGAATGCAGAGTCCTGGGGAGATCAGATATAGTGAATGCAGAGTCCTGGGGGGGATCAGATATAGTGACTGCAGAGTCCTGGGGAGACCAGATATAGTGAATGCAGAGTCCTTGGGGAGATCAGATATAGTGATTGCAGAGTCCTGGGGAGATCAGATATAGTGAATGCAGGCTCCTGGGGAGATCAGATATAGTGAATGCAGAGTCCGGGGGAGATCAGATATAGTGAATGCAGAGTCCTGGGGAGATCAGATATAGTGAATGCAGAGTCCTGGGGAGATCAGATATAGTGAATGCAGAGTCCTGGGGAGATCAGATATAGTGAATGCAGAGTCCTGGGGGGGATCAGATATAGTGAATGCAGAGTCCTGGGGAGATCAGATATAGTGATTGCAGAGTCCTGGGGAGACCAGATATAGTGAATGCAGAGTCCTGGGGATATCAGATATAGTGAATGCAGAGTCCTGGGGAGATCAGATATAGTGAATGCAGAGTCCTTGGGGGGATCAGATATAGTGAATGCAGAGACCTGGGGAGATCAGATATTGTGATTGCAGAGTCCTGGGGAGATCAGATATAGTGAATGCAGAGTCCTGGGGAGATCAGATATAGTGAATGCAGAGTCCTGGGGAGATCAGATATAGTGAATGCAGAGTCCGGGGGAGATAAGATATAGTGAATGCAGAGTCCGGGGGAGATAAGATATAGTGAATGCAGAGTCCGGGGGAGATAAGATATAGTGAATGCAGAGTCCGGGGGAGATAAGATATAGTGAGTGCAGAGTCCTGGGGAGATAAGATATAGTGAGTGCAGAGTCCTGGGGAGATGAGATATAGTGAATCCAGGCTTTTGGACTTAGTAACACTTTAGGTCTGCTCATTTTTTTCAATGTATGTATGCATTTTCTCTATACCTGCGAGAGCCTCTTTCTATCCACAATCACAGTCAAGAATGAACAGAGCAAATTCTACACACAGTGCAAAAACCGAGGTCAGAAACACTTGTTAGAACCCAACCCGGTCTAAACCCTCGTGTGCCCAGCCTGTCCAAGTATTACAAATACCTGCTGTGATCATCCACGCTCCACCAAAGCGGAGATTAATGTGCTCGGGGTTGTTTGCAACTCTCAGGCACTCAATAAAACAGAGAGCTTCAAATGGTATGTTGGTTTAAATTACAGATAAATAAAATTGCATATAAAACATAGTGGGGGAAAGATCTCAAAGTGTCTAACAAAACTCTTAGTTTAGTTTAGGGGCCTCATCAGCTGCAAGTGGAAATAAGAAAGGAAGAACGGGAAGTGAAGGAGAGAGAGAAAGAGAGAGCGAACGAGAAAGAGAGAGAGAAAAAGAGAGAGAGAGAGAGAAAGAGAGAGAAAGAGAAAGAGAGAGAAAGAGAGAGAGAGAGAAAGAGAGAGAGAGAGAAAGAAAGAGAGAGAGAAAGAAAGAGAGAGAGAAAGAAAGAGAGAGAGAAAGAAAGAGAGAGAGAAAGAAAGAGAGAGAGAAAGAAAGAGAGAGAAAAAGAAAGAGAGAGAAAGAGAGAGAAAGAGAGAGAGAGAGAAAGAGAGAGAAAGAGAGAGAAAGAGAGAGAAAGAGAAAGAGAGAGAAAAAGAGAGAGAAAAAGAAAGAAAGAAAGAAAGAAAGAAAGAAAAGAGAAAGAAAGAAAGAAAGAAAGAAAGAAAGAAAGAAAGAAAGAAAGAAAGAAAGAAAGAAAGAAAGAAAGAAAGAAAGAAAGAAAGAAAAGAGAGAGCGCAAAAAAGAGGAGAGAGAGAGAGAAAGAGAGAACGAGAAAGAGAGAGAGAGAAAGAGAGAGAGAGAGAAAGAGTGAAAGAGAGAGAGAGAAAGAAAGAGAGAGATAGAGAAAGAGAGAACGAGAAAGAGAGAGAGAAAAAGAGAAAGAAAGAGGAGAGAGAGAAAGAGAGAGAGAGAGAAAGAGAGAGAGAAAAAGAGAAGGAGAAAGAGAGAGATAAAAAGAAAAAGAGAGAAAGAGAGAAAGAAAGAGGAGAGAGAGAAAGTAGATGAAAAAAATGGATAGAAAATGATCAGAGATCTGATTGGCTGAGGTGAGTCCTGATATAATCTGACATAATAATAGGCATACAATGTAACTCTTGCGGGGATCTCAGTGTGGCGTCCCCTGACAGTTTCTGATCCATTCTTTCGTATCTAATGAATTCAGATTTTATTACCAGGAACGATTTTTCTCAGTTTTCACTCCAGCGAAGCGTTCGCCGATCATTGATTACACATTTGAAATTCCAATAAGCTGCTCTGACCGTTTACAGACCAGAACTGGATACAGAATAATGGAGACGGCTGGATAGCGATCATTACACCGCGGTTTATGGACGTGCATCCAAAACACCTTTCCCATCGCTCTCTCCTCCTCGGCACTCCATTTGGTTATTCTGTATAGTGATTCAAGGTCCCTCAATGAGAGGAAGCCGCACACTTCATAAAAATTCCACTTGTCAGCGCCCCTTTATACCGACTAATGACCTGTGACTTGTTTTTTGCGGGCGTTTCTGAAAATGGATATAATCTTATTAAAATGATGAAAGAACAAACAATGTTATATGTGTGAAACCAAAGAGATTCATGACCTTGGGCAATGTCATCCCATTAAGGGGACTCAGGGCTCAATGGACATAGGATGCAGGATGCAGTATGCGCTATGGATGCAGGGCTTGATGGACATAGGATGCAGGATGCAGGGCGCTGTGGATGCAGGGCTCAATGGACATAGGATGCAGGATGCAGGGCGCTGTGGACACAGGGCTCAATGGACATAGGATGCAGGATGCAGGGCGCTGTGGACACAAGGCTCAATGGACGTAGAATGCAGGATGCAGGGAGCTGTGGACGCAGGGCTCAATGGACGTAGAATGCAGGATCCAGGGAGCTGTGGATGCAGGGCTCAATGGACGTAGGATGCAGGATGCAGGCGCTGTGGACGCAGGGCTCAATGAACGTAGGGTGCAGAATGTAAGGCGCTATGGACACAGGGCTCAATGGACATAGAATGCTGGATGCAAGGTGCTATGGACGCAGGGCTTGATGGACATATAATGCAGGGTGCTATGGACGCAGGGCTCAATGGACATAGAATGCAGGATGCAGGGTGCTGTGGACGCAGGGCTCAATGGACAATGAATGCCAGATGCAGGGCGCTTTGGACGCAGGTCTCAATTAATGTACAATGCAGGATGCAGGGCTCTATGGACGCAGGGCTCAATGGACGTAAGATACAGGACTCAGAGCGCTATGGACACAAGGCTCAATGGATGTAGAATGCAGGGCGCTATGGACACAGGGCTCAATGGATGTAGGATACAGGACTCAGGGCGCTATGGACGCAGGGCTCAATGAACGTAGGATGCAGAATGCAGGGCGCTGTGGACACAGGACTCAATGGACACAGGACACAGGGACCAATGGAGCAAAGTCATACAATGTACATTTTATGGGACATAGAATGCCAGATGCAGGGCGCTTTGGACGCAGGGCTCAATGGATGTAGAATGCAGGATGCAGGGCGCTATGGATGCAGGGCTCAATGGATGTAGGATACAGGACTCAGGGCGCTATGGATGCAGGGCTCAATGGATGTAGAATGCAGGATGCAGGGCGCTATGGACACAGGGCTCAATGGACGTAGGATACAGGACTCAGAGCGCTATGGACACAGGGCTCAATAGATGTAGGATAAAGGACTCAGGGCACTATGGACGCAGGATACAGGACTCAGAGCGCTATGGACACAGGGCTCAATGGATGTAGGATACAGGACTCAGGGCTCAATGGACGTAGGATACAGGACTCAGAGCACTATGGACACAGGGCTCAATGGATGTAGAATGCAGGGCGCTATGGACACAGGGCTCAATGGATGTAGAATGCAGGGCGCTATGGACACAGGGCTCAATGGACGTAGGATACAGGACTCAGGGCGCTATGGACACAGGGCTCAATGGACGTAGGATACAGGACTCAGAACACTATGGACACAGGGCTCAATGGATGTAGGATACAGAGTCGGTGCTTCCACTAGGCAAACTAGGCAGCCACCTAGGGTGCATTGCCACCTAGGGGCGCAGCCTGAAGTCGGCACTATCTCTTCTTTATTAATGATCCTTGTGAGCTGAGGGGAGGGGCGGCAATGGGGGAGGAAGAAGGGACAGAGGAAGATGCCAGGTGTCTGGGGCAGTGGCGGAACTACCAAGCCTTGGCTTTGGGGGGGCCCCAGAAGGCAGGAAGGGAGCCCACCAGAGTGCTGCCTGCATGATGATCCTCTTCGGCTGGAGCTGAGCGGCCTAAACCCCGGGCAGGAAGTGATTCTCTGCACTGAGCTGGTGGGCAGTCGTCATTTCCCTGGGTCGGTACTAAGCAGGGAGCAGAGGAGAGCTGAACCTGAGCCGGAGCTCGGCACTGGAGGGCGACACCTTTACTGGAGCAGAAGCAACGGCCGACGAGGCACCGGAATGGTCTGAGGAGGTTGGTGATGAAGGATGTGCGGAGCTCTCTGAACAGGGGATCCGGGTCCCTGGGTGTGACATGGAGGATCCCTGGTGTGAAAGGGAATTGGGGTCACCAGGTGTGACATGGGGGATAGGGGTCCCTGGGTGTAACAGGGGTTCAGGGTCACCAGGTGTGCCATGAGGAATTGGGGTCCCTGGGTGTGCCATGGGGGACTGAGGTCCCCAGGTGTGACATGGAAGAACATCAGGGTCCCCAGGGGTGACATGGAAAAACATCAGGGTCTCTCCGGGTATGACATGGAGGAGCATCAGGGGCCCCTGGGGTGACATATAGGAACATTGGGGTCACTGGGTATGACAGCATGACATGGAGGAACACGGGGGTCCCTGGGTGCCACATGGAGGAACATCGGTGTCAGTGGGTATGACAGCAAGACATGGAGGAATATTGGGGTCCCAGAATGTGACGTGGAAAAACATCAGGGTCCCTGGGTGTGACATGGAGGAATATGGGGGTCACTGGGTACGACAGCATAACATGGAGGAACCATCAGATCAGGGTCACTGGGTACGACATTTAACCCCTTCCCTTTTTATTTTTATTTTTTGGGGGGGGGGGCGCAAGTAGCTGCTCTTGCCTAGGGCGTAAAATAGTCTAGCACCGGCCCTGGTAGGATACAGGACTCAGATCGCTATGGACACAGGGCTCAATGGACGTAGGATACAGGACTCAGAGCGCTATGGACACAGGGCTCAATAGATGTAGGATAAAGGACTCAGGGCACTATGGACGCAGGATACAGGACTCAGAGCTCAATGGATGTAGGATACAGGACTCAAGGCTCAATGGACGTAGGATACAGGACTCAAGGCTCAATGGATGTAGGATACAGGACTCAGAGCACTATGGACACAGGGCTCAATGGACGTAGGATACAGGACTCAAGGCTAATGGACGTAGGATACAGGACTCAAGGCTCAATGGATGTAGGATACAGGACTCAAGGCTCAATGGATGTAGGATACAGGACTCAAGGCTCAATGGACGTAGGATACAGGACTCAGAGCACTATGGACACAGAGCTCAATGGATGTAGAATGCAGGGCGCTATGGACACAGGGCTCAATGGATGTAGGATACAGGACTCAGGACGCTATGGACGCAGAGCTCAATGAACGTAGGATGCAGGATGCAGGGCGCTGTGGACACAGGACTCAATGGACACAGGACACAGGGACCAATGGAGCAAAGTCATATAATGTACATTTTATGGGACAAAAAAGAATCATATATAGTGTATGTATACAGGGTCATCATTTCAGGAATCTGTTACAAAGCCTGTGTGAGACTCTTTTGATGGAAGCTGAAATTCCCTGCCGGTTCTGGGGTGATGGTTTTATTTCCAGTGAAGCTGGATGCTTCCCCACCCAAGGGGGCATCTGCTCAGTGCATACACAAGCATATTTAACCTAAACCCACAAACAACATCCCCTTCCATCTTCATACCAAGAGATGTCCTATTGGCCCTTTCGTGTGATGGGTGGCTTTACTGACCAATCGGCTTTAAGGGCCAAGTACTCCCTTTAGTTACACTTTAATTCTGCAGCTTTAAATAAAATAACCCCCGGTGATCCTGCCTTAAAGGTCCTTGATCAGGTACTTCCTGTTATAGGGTGACTTTCTGTCCTTACCGCCCAATTGAGCTCCTGCATTGTCACCCTGGCACACAGGCTTCTGAAGGACACTGAAAGAGGTATTATAGCCACTAGAGGGCGCTGATAATTACAGGAAATCACTGTCTTAAAGTGGACCTTCACTCAAAAGTGAAAATTCTTATTCACATCCCCGACCCCGTCCCTAACACTTTTGAAATTTTTTTACATTTTGTTACAGAGACCGGGTACCTTTTTTTTGACAGGTCCACTGTTCTGGCCTTGGTGAGAATGACGGGCACGCCCCTGCCCGCAGGTGAAGTTCCTCTTTACCCCCTTCCCGCCTAAGGGTCATACAAATCTTAATGCCTCAGCACAATTTTGCAACTTTGACATGTGTTAGTAAAACTGCACATATCATCACAGCATTTAACCCCTTTCAATACCGGGCACTTTCACCCCCTTCCTGCCAAAGCCAATTTCCAGCTTTTAGCACTGTATCTAAACCAAATTGATGTCATTTTTTTCCCACAAATAGAGCTTTCTTTTGGTGGTATTTGATCACCGCAAGGTTTTTTCTTTTTTGCTGCACAAATAAAAAAAGACAGAAAAGTAAAAAAAAAAAAAAAAAAAAAAGGTTTTTGTTTAGGTTATAAAATGTTGTAAATACAGTAGATAAGTTTTTTCCTGCACTGATGAGCAATGATGAGGCCACACTGACAGGCACTGATGAGAAGACACTGATGGGGTGGCACTGATGGGGTGGCACCAATATGCAGCACTGATGGGCACTGATATGCAACACTGATGGGCACTGATATGTGGCACTGATAGGTAGCACTTATATGCAGAATTGGTGGGCACTGATAGGTGGAATTGATGGGCACTGATAGGTGGCACTGATGGGCACTGATGGGCACTGGGGGGCGGCACTGATAGATTGCAATCATGGGCAGCTGTGATGAGGAGGGCACTGAAAGGGTCCCTGAGCCCTGATTGCCATCCCTGGTGGCCATGGGTGGGCATCCCTGGTGGTCATGGTTGGGCATTCCTGATGGTCATGGGTGGGCATCCCTGGTGGTCATGGTTGAGCATCCCTGGTGGTCATGGGTGGGCATCCCTGGTGGTCATGGTTGGGCATCCCTGGTGGTCATGGGTGGGCATCCCTGGTGGTCATGGTTGGGCATCCCTGGTGGTCATGGTTGGGCATCCCTGGTGGTCCTGGGTGGGCATCCCTGGTGGTCATGGTTGGGCATCCCTGGTGGTCATGGTTGGGCATCCCTGGTGGTCATGGGTGGGCATCCCTGGTGGGCATGGTTGGGCATCCCTGGTGATCATGGGTGGGAATCCCTGGTGGCCATGGGTGGGCAATCCCTGGTGGCTCTAGTGGCACCCCCCAAGGGTCTGCACTGGTAATCAATGCTCTGATTAGCAGCACAGACCCCCCCCCCTATAAGGAGAGCCGCCAATGTGCTCTCCTCTACTCGTGCCTGTCAGGCACTAACTGAGGAAAGCCGATCAACGGCACCTCCAATTTACTATGTGACCAGCTGTGATTGGACACAGCTGGTCAAATGGAAAAGAGCCTACTTCAGGATCGGACATGTGGTGAGTGAGAGTGGTACACCGCAGCACCAATCACCGCTCTGAGCGGTCTATACTGCTGGACGTCATATGACGGCCAGTCAGGATAGGGCATCCACTTTGCCGCTGTCAATCTGCTATAGTGCGGACGGCAAGTGGTTAAAAAAAAAAATCTTGCCCAAAAATATACTGACTCTGACCTTTGACCCTGACCTTTGACCCAAACACTAACCCTGGCACTGACACCTAGGTCAAACCCTGATATTTGTTTTTTATTTTTTATTTTATTTTGTATTTATTTTAATATTTTTACACATTTTTTTTTCCTCTCCGCAAATAGAGAAAGTGAGATACAATGTATCTTTCCTCTCCATTCACAGAGAGAGAGAAAAATAGAGGGGCGGGCTTCACAGTGACTGCTCACTGTGGTAGCCAATCAGAGGCTATCACAGCGATCAGGTGACCCAAAATTGATCATTAGTAGGGGGCCAGGGGTCCTCGGTGTCTCTGCGCTGGGAGCGTGCTGTGTGGCGCTCTCCCAGCACAAAGGGGGATACGCATATATGTGCACCCATGGAAACAAGCCCAGTGCAGTGGGGCCGTATATATGTGTTACGTCGGCGGGAAGGGGTCAGGGGGGGGGGCGGTTTACACCAGAGCCAGGAAAGTCATTATTCTGTGCAGGTTCCCAGATTACTGCTGCAAAATGCAAACCTTTTTAGGTGACCGTGTGCAATAGCCCTTAGAGTTAGAACTGTTGGAATAGAATGATTGTAGGCTCCATCATGGTGTCACAGGTGTCCCCAGTCCAGACCAGCCAGGTTAGGGTCCTTTGGAGAGAATGATGCCGCCCCCCCCCCCCCCCCCCAATGATTTTCTAGGTTCCCAGGACAATACGGCTTCCTCTGTGGAGAGGTTGTCACTAATGTGTCCCAGTTAACCGCCTGGCCTGATCTCGCTGCAAGTGGAGAAGGTCATTCAAGAGCATGTCAGGTTCTTTCAAGTACCTGTAGATCTCAATATAGGAATTCCTTTAATGATTAATTGCGTGGCTCATGTACTGAAAGCTGGCATCCAAATCGAGGTGGACAGCATTAATTACTGTCTAAGTAAGTGTTCTGCATAGAGAGTTGGCGCTCGTCGTCACAAAGGTGCCAAGAAAACGGCAGAATTTAGAAAATGCCTTTCCCTGGTTTCTGTATCATCAACACAATAATAACGCTTTTCATTAAAGCATTTCTGTTTTAGTTACATAACTTATTTTAGATCCAGTGACGTCATCACTGGATGCTTGTGCTTCTCTATGCAATGCAGGCAGATTATCGCTGGTGGGAGGGGCTGACAGGGTGCTGTACAGAGCTTCCTGATGACATCACAGCACCTTGCCTCAGTACTCCTCTCAAGAGTCCTCAGCCTTGATGGAAGCAGTGGGCTGGTTCTTGCAAGGAGTTATGGGAATATCAAATTGCCTTGATGGGTAGGTGCCAGTCTGGAGGAGTGGGTGTGCCTAGGCAGGCTGTATTTACATTAAGACGACTTTAGATAACACCCACATGCAGGGCTGGTGCTACCACTAGGCAAATTAGGCAGCCGCCTAGGGCGCACTGCTGCCTAGGGCGCAGCCACGGCCAGGGGGATTCTGGGCACCCTGATATAAGGGGGCACTTTGGGGGTCCTAATAAAAGTGGGGTCTCTGTTGTAGGGGTGAATTCTGGGGCCCCCGATGTAAGGGGGGGGCTGAGGACTCTGATTTGGGGAGAGGGGACTCTTGGGACCCTGATGTAGGGGGGGGACTTTGGGGACCCTAATGAAAGGAGTGAAAGGGGGTCAGGCCCAAAGCTGTGTAAGGGGCCCCAAAATTACTGATGGCTGCTCTGTTCCCCACACACTGCGCCGATGTTCTGCATATGGCTGAAGCTGGATGACGTAAGCTGGAGACGAAGCCAATCCATGAAGAAGAGGTATCCAGCCAATGAGGTGCCATGCAAGCTGTGCTGCGTGCAACATCACTTCCTCCCAGCTCCTCAGTCAGTCTGCACACAGAGCTACCATTGGCAAGAGGAGGGGAGAAAGCATTCCTGTACAGGCTGCATTTGGAGCCTTTTTTTTTGGGGGGGGGGGCGGGGGTGCAAGTAGCTGGTCTTGCCTAGGGCGCAAAATAGTCTAGTACCAGCCCTGCCCACATGTGAGCCTCATTGGTTGATGTAGATTACCCATTTCACAAAAGGTAGTCATGAGCCGCTCTGGAGCACCTAAAATGTATGTGCTCTTAGAGCCAGGGCCATGTTGCCAGCGAGGCAGTTGCCTCAGGAGGAAGTCAGTGGGGGCAGCACTGAGGCTGGAGTGTCCATACCAAATACTCCGTCCTCACTGCAGCTTAGTAAGAGTGTCCTTTATACACGGGGCAGAATTACAGAGCTGGTTGCTAGGATGCTAGCAGTTACCTGCACCATAGCAACCAATGATGCTGTTGGGCTCAACCACTTGCAACCTAGCAACTAATGATGATGTGCAGCACAGCTGCCAGCGTCCTAGCAACCAATGATGCACACTAGGACATCTTACTGGCAGGAAGGTCACAGCATTGTTGGTTGCTGCAACAGTTTTCTAGCAAGAATCGGGGGCAGAGCAGCAAAAATTGGGATTGCATCCCATGGGACACAGTAATTCAGGATCAATAGAATTGTTCAAAACCCGGTACGATCTCTGGCAGGCATCTCCGTTACCATGGAAATGTTTGCTCTGCTGGTAATTGTTCACTATACCACCAAATTTAACGAATGCCTTCTAAAGATCAACTCTATCCCAAACCAATGCGGCCCCCGGAGGGTCAAATCACCCCTTAAAATCTTGTATCTATATAAGAAACCAATCATGGGATTTTTCTGCAACCGTTGGGGCTCCACCACCTCCAAGAAGGTCCTAAAGAAAGTATCATCCAGGTAGACCCTCCAATGGATTGTTCATTATTTGTTATGTAGATCAACTCCACCCCAAACCCAAGCTTATGTGGGCCCCAGAGGGCCTAATCTCCTATTAATGTCTTGTATCTAAAGGAGAAACCAATGAAGGGATTTTTCTGCAACAGTTGGGGTTCAACCACCTCCATGAAGACCATACCAAATTCTAGGTGGACCCTCCAATGGATTGTTCATTATGGAGAAGCAAACTTCAGGTTTGCTTTGCTGGTAATTGTTCACCATATCACCAAATTTAATAAATGTGCTCTAAAGATCAACTCCACCCCAAACTGATGCAGTCCCCAGAGGGCCAAATCACCCATTAAAATCTTGAATCTATAAAAGAAACCAATCATAGGATTTTTCTGCAACCGCTGGGGTTCCACCACCTCTCGGAAGGTCGTAACGAAAGAATCATCCAGGTAGACCCTCTAATAGACTGTTCATCATGGAGGATATATGGCAGTCTGAATACCATTATCTGGCTCTGTGACAGCCACCGGCAAAGGAAAATCTCATTAATGGAGCCCCAGAGACATAAAGGAAGCCAGCATGGGATTCAACACGTCAATATCCATGGAAAACCAAAATCAGTTCAGGGTGAATTCGGCCTCCATGTCCATGGATTGCTAGTTAGATCCTTCTAGTTTTACATTGATAACATTTATCTACAACCTAAACATTCAGAATGACAGATTTGTACACTAAAAAAAGAAAACATTCTATATTAAGAGCGAGCAAAAGAATTGGCAAACGTATAGCTTTCTAATCCGCCGTATCGCCGCGTTCCCGTGCCAGCGCTCTGTGATCAGCAACTGGCGGGATGGAAAACATTTCACTTATATCTCGTGCCAAGAAGAGGGCAGACCGGCACAGGGAAGGAACGTGGATTGTTTTTACTGGGTATAAAGGGGATATCAGTGTCAATTATTCCAAATAAAACTATAAAAAAGGTGAAAAAATATATAGAAGAATACAGAAGTAGATAGATAGATAGATAGATAGATAGATAGATAGATAGATAGATAGATAGATAGATAGATAGATAGATAGATAGATAGATAGATAGATAGATAGATAGATAGATAGATAGATAGATAGATAGATAGATAGATAGATAGATAGATAGATAGATAGATAGATAGATAGATAGATAGATAGATAGATAGATAGATAGATAGATAGATAGATAGATAGATAGATAGATAGATAGATAGATAGATAGATAGATAGATAGATAGATCCCTAAACTAAGCCTATTTTAACCCTTATCCCTAACCTCAGTCTATTCTGACTCTAACCTAACCCTTAACCCTATCCTAACCCGTAAACCTGCCTAAACCCTAACCCTATCCTAACCGTAACCCTAACCTAGCTCTAACCCTTAACCCTGTCCTAACCCTTAGCTCTAACCTAAGCCTATTCTAACATTAACCTAACCCTTAACCCGAACCTAAGCTTATTCTGACTTTAACCTAACCCTAAATCTAACCTAACCCTTAGCCCTATCCTAACCTTAACCATTAAACCTACCCAAACCATAACCCTATCCTAACCTTAAACTTACCCAAACACCCTAACCCTATCCTAAATCTAACTCTAGCCCTAGCCCTAACTTTAACCTAACACTTAAACCTATTCTAACCTTAACCCTTAAACCTACCCAAACACTCTAACCCTATCCTAAACTTAACTTTAGCCCTTGGCCTAACTGTAACCTAGCCCTTAACCCTAACCCTTAAACCTATCCTAACCTTAACCCCAACCTAACCCTTAACCCTAGCATAACCCTTAACATAATCAAACCATTAGCTGTTCTAACCCCAACCTAGCCCTATCCCTATCCTAACCCCCAACCCTAACCTAAGCTTATTCAAATTCTAACCTAACCCTATCCTAACCCTAATATAAGCCTATCCTAACTCCAACCTAACCATAACTTGATCCTTAACCCTATCCTAACCTTTAAACCAACACAAACTCTAACCCTATCCTAAACCTAACTCTAGCCCTAACCCTAACTCCAACCTAAACTTAAACCTATCCTAACCTTAATCCTAACTTAACCCTTAACCCTATCCTAACCCTTAACCCTAACCTAAGCCTATCCTATTTCTAACCTAACCCTATTCTAACCCTAACCTAAGCTTATTCTGACTTTAACCTATCCCTTAAGCCTGTCCTATCCTTAACCCTTAAATCTACCCAAACCCTAACCCTATCCTAACCTTAACCCCAACCTAACTCTTAACCCTAACCTAACCCAACCCTTAGCCCTATCCTAACCCTAACCCTTAAACCTTCCCAAACACTCTAACCCTATCCTAAACTTAACTTTAGCCCTTGCCCTAACTGTAACGTAGCCCTTAACCCTATCCTAACCTTAACCCCAACCTAACCCTTAACCCTAGCATAACCATTAACATAACATAACCGAACCATTAGCCCTATCCTATCACTTAAACATAACCTTTAACCCTGTCCTAACCCCAACGTTACCTTATCCTAGCTCCAACCTAACCCTAACCCTATCCTAACCCCAACCCTAACCTAAGTCTATTCAAATTCTAACCTAACCCTATCCTAACCCTAACATAAGCCTATCCTAACTCTAACCTAACCCTAACTTGACCCTTAACCCTATCCTAACCCTTAAACCAACACAAACTCTAACCCTATACTAAACCTAACTCTAGCCCTAACTCTAACTCCAACCTAACCTTAAACCTATCCTAACCTTAATCCAAACTTATCCCTTAACCCTATTCTAACCCTAACCCTATCTTAACTGTAACTCTAACCCAACTCTAACCCTTAACCCTATCCTAACCCTTAACCCTAACCTGAGCCTATCCTATTTCTAACCTAACTTTATTCTAACCCTAACCTAAGCCTATTCTGACTTTAACCTAACCCTTAACCCTATCCTAACCTTAACCCCAACCTAACTCTTAATCCTAACCCAACCCTTAGCCCTATCCTAACCCTAACCCTTATGCCAAAACCTTAACCCTGTCCTAACCCCAACCTAATCCTATCCTAACTGTAACCTAACCCTTTACTCTAACCTAACCCTATCCTAACTATTAACGCTAAAATAAGTATATCCTAACTCTAACCCAACCTAATCCTTAACCCTCTACTAACCCTTAAACCTACCCAAACCCTCACCCTATCCTAAACCTAACTCAACTCTCATTTCTAGAGGAGGGATCAGCATAGAATATTAAATATCAGTTCTCGGGGCAACTGACCACATCTGCATCCAAATTGATCCATAAAGCTATAAAAAAAGAGAGAAAACAAGGAGGGGCCAAAATTACCCTCCTGTTAACCACTAACAGTAGGACTTTTAGGGATGTGGAGTTGTCATAAAAAGGTGAACATCAGAGACTTAATTGAATAAAAAAGTCATATTTTATTAATACAATGTTGAAAAAATATTTCATAAAAAGACTATACATTGTAAGGACAAAGATACCATCAACATCAATACAAACTATCATTGTTGATTATAGAAACATGATGAGGCGGTCCTACGCGTTTCGCAGAACATACTGTTCCTCAATTGCTTCATCAGGGACCATCGTTGACCCAAATGTTTCTACAAGCTTAAAAAATATATATGACGTGAAAAACCATAACTATTCAAAATATACACATCAAATCCAATGAAAGCAACAACATACATTATAAAGAATAATCATAAAAGTGCTCACCATAACACATAATCAGAATCTTATTGTATCTAGTTTCTTTGAGCTTAGGCAAAATACAAATCTCAGCACACCATGGCAACCAACAAACCACTGGACAGTGTGATCACCGGCCAGGGTGGGCTCGGTGTGCACCGGAC
Source organism: Pelophylax lessonae (assembly GCF_965119305.1). Taxonomy (NCBI): domain Eukaryota; kingdom Metazoa; phylum Chordata; class Amphibia; order Anura; family Ranidae; genus Pelophylax; species Pelophylax lessonae. The sequence goes on along the minus strand of NC_138776.1, from coordinate 11,170,586 downwards.
CGTACCCAAAAACAGCAAGATGAACAAAAATATCAGAATGGCCGATGATGACAGGGGGCTAGAGCTGTACTTCCCATGGTAGATAGCATGACCAAGATCTCAGATCTATAAAACATAGTGAATAAAAAATATATGTATATACAGTGACAAATACAGGTCAAAGCATATGAATATATATCTAGGAGAATATATATAGAGGAGAGGTCAGCAATGGTGCCCATCATTCAAAGCCAGAGACAGCCAATCAACTATCATTTCTAGAGGAGAGGTAAGCAATGGCACCCATCATGTCAAAGCCAGAGACGGCCAATCAACTATCATTTCTAGAGGAGAGGTCAGCAATGGTGCCCTTCATGTCAAACCAGAGACAACCAAACAACCATTATTTCTAGAGGAGAGGTCAGCAATAGTGCCCTTCATGTCAAAGCCAGAGACAGCCAATCAACTATCATTTCTAGAAGAGAGGTCAGCAATGGTGTCCTTCATGTCAAACCAGAGACAGCCAATCAATTATCATTTCTAGAAGAGAGGTCAGCAATGACACCCTCCATGTCAAAGCAAGAGACAGCCAAACAACCATTATTTCTGGAGAAGAGGTCAGCAATGGTGTCCATGTCAAATCCAGAGACAGCTAATAAACTCACATTTCTAGAGGAGAGGTCAGAAATGGTGCCCATCATTCAAAGCCAGAGACAGCCATACAACTATCATTTCTCGAGGGGGGGGGGGGGGGGTCAGCAATGGCGCCCTCCATGTTAAAGCCAGAGACAGTCAATCAACTATAATTTCTAGAGGAGAGGTCAGCAATGGTGTTCTTCATGTCAAACTAGAGTCAGCCAATCAACTATCATTTCTAGAGGAGAGGTCAGCAATGGCGCCCTCCATGTCAAAACAAGAGACAGCCAAACAACCATTATTTCTAGAGAAGAGGTCAGCAATGGTGCCCTTCATGTCAAACCAGATACAGCCAATCAACTATCATTTCCAGAGCAGAGGTGAGAATTGGTGCCCATCATTCAAAGCCAGAGACAGCCAATCAACTATCATTTCTAGAGGAGAGATCAGAATTGGTGCCCATCATTCAAAGCCAGAGACAGCCAATCAACTATCATTTCCAGAAGAGAGGTCAGCAATGGCACCCTCCATGTCAAAACAAGAGACAGCCAAACAACCATTATTTCTAGAGAAGAGGTCAGCAATGGTGTCCTTCATGTCAAATCCAGAGACAGCCAATAAACTCTCATTTCTAGAGGACAGATCAGAATTGGTGCCCATCATTCAAAGCCAGAGACAGCCAATGAAATATCATTTCTAGAGGAGAGGTCAGCAATGGTGCCCTTCATGTCAATACCAGAGACAGCCACACAACCATTATTTCTAGAGGAGAGGTCAGAATTGGTGCCCATCATTCAAAGCCAGATTTCTAGAGGAGAGGTCAGAATTGGTGCCCATCATTCAAAGCCAGAGACAGCCAATCAACTATCATTTCTAAAAGAGAGGTCAGCAATGGCACCCCTCATGTCAATACCAGAGACAGCCAATCAACTATCATTTCTTAAGGAGAGGTCAGAATTGGTGCCCTCCATGTCAAAGCCAAAGACAGCCAATCAACTATCATTTCCTTTAAGCCTAGAGATGAGAACTGTTAGAAGACGAATCAATAAACCAATCCGCAGTGTCCTCTAATAGAGATAAGTACCCCGGTACCAGCCGCGTCCTCTAATAGAGATAAGTACCCGGTACCAGCCGCGTCCTCTAATAGAGATAAGTACCCGGTACCAGCAGCGTCCTCTAATAGAGATAAGTACCCGGTACCAGCAGCGTCCTCTGTACATGAGTACTTATTGCTGCCAGAGACAAGGAGCTGGGAATGGAGTTGTATTCATGTAATATCATAATGGGTGCCGCTCAGCCCCCGCCACACCGCCATCTCTATCAGAATATTTCACACAATGTCAGCACGTGCGATCTCCCTACAAGATGTGTCACCGCCGTAGTTCTGGCGACAACAGCCATGAAATGTGATTCATTTAGATGGCGTTCTGCCTGTTCTGCTTTAAGTGCTGATTCTGGGTTCATCGGGTCCTAATTAGAGCTCGTTACAATTAATATATTGCGTACTAGAAGCTTGTTTACACGGCGATAAGGATTTGTTCCGCCCCGGAAGTCATTAGACAAATTATAATTATCCATCTGGGGGAGCAGACTTCCAGGAACTACAAGGACCAGCATGACTATTGGGTTTATCCAGGAAAATGGTTTAAATATTGAGATCTTAGGTCAGTGCTATGACAACAGAGTATATATATATATACACAGGGGTTGGACAAAAATATGGCAACACTACATGATTTGCGGGGGTAATAAAGTGAGAGAGAGAAAGAAGAGAAAGACTAGAGAGAGAGAGAGATAGAAGAGGAGAGAGAGAGAGAGATAGAAGAGGAGAGAGAGAGAGAAGAGGAGAGAGAATAAAGTGAGAGAGAGAAAGAAGAGAAAGACTAGAGAGAGAGAGAGATAGAAGAGGAGAGAGAGAGAGAGATAGAAGAGGAGAGAGAGAGAGAAGAGGAGAGAGATAAGAGGAGAGAGATAAGAGGAGAGAGAGAGAGAAGAGGAGAGAGATAAGAGGAGAGAGAGAAGAGGAGAGAGATAAGAGGAGAGAGAGAGAGAAGAGGAGAGAGAGAAACGATAGAAGAGAGTGAAGAAGAGGAAGAAAGAGGAGAGCGAGGGAGAGGGGGGAAGAGAGGGGGAGGGAGAGGGAGGAAAAGGGAGAAGGGGAGGGAAGAGAGAGAGAGGGAGAGGGAGAGAAGGGCGGTGAGAGAGAGAGGGAGGGGGAGAGAGAGAGAGGGGGAGGGAGAGGCAGAGGGAGAGGGGGGAAGAGAGGGGGAGGGAGAGGGGTGAAGAGAGGGGGAGGGGGAGGGAGAGGGAGAGGGGGGAAAGAGAGGGGGAGGGGGAGGGGGGAAAGGGAGAGGGGGAGGGAGGAGAGAGAGAGGGAGAGGGAGAGGGAAAGACGGGTGGTGAGAGAGAGAGGGAGGGGGAGAGAGAGAGAGGGGGAGAGGCGAGGGAGAGGGGGAGAGAAAGGGAGAGGGAGAGGGGGGAGTGAGAGAGAGGGGGGAGAGAGAGAGAGAAATGGGGGAGGGGGAGAGAGAGGGGGGAGAGGAGAGAGAGATAAGAGAAGAGATAACAGAGAGAGAGAGAGAGAGAGAGAGAGGAGAGAAAAGAGGAAAGAGAAAGAGTAAAAGAGGGGAGAAGAGAAGAGAAAAGAGGGGAGAAGAGAAGAGAAAAGAGGGGAGAAGAGAGAGAGAGAGGAAGAGGGGGGAGAGAGAGAGAGAAGAGGAGAGATAAGAGAAGATGAGAGAGAGGGAGAGGGGGGGAAGAGTGGGAGAGGGAGAGGGGGGAAGAGAGAGAGGGAGAGAGAGGAGAGGAGAGAGAAAGGGAGAGAAGGGGGGAGAGAGAGAGGGAGAGGGGGAGGGAGAGGGGGGAGAGATTAGAGGGAGGGGGGGGAAGAGAGGGAGAGGGAGAGGGGGGAAGAGAGAGAGGGAGAGAGAGGAGAGGAGAGAGAAAGGGAGAGAAGGGGGGAGAGAGAGAGGGAGAGGGGGAGGGAGAGGGGGGAGAGATTAGAGGGAGGGGGGGGAAGAGAGGGAGAGGGGGAGGGGGGAGAGAGAGAGGGAGGGGAAGAGAGAGGGGAGGGAGAGGGAGGGGAGGAGAGGGGGGGAAGAGAGAGATAGAGGGAGAGGGGGAGGAAGAGGGGGAGGGGGGAAGAGAGGGAGAGGGAGAGGGGAAAGAGGGAGGGGAAAGAGGGAGAGGGGGAGGGAGAGAGAGAGAAAGAGAAGGGGGAGAGGGAGGGGGAGAGAGAGAGAGAGAGGGAGAGATGGGGAGAGGCGGGAGAGGGGGGGAGGAGGGAGAGAGGGAGAGGAAGAGGGGGGGAGAAGAGGAGAGAGAGATAAGAGAAGAGAAGAAGAGATAAAGAGAGAGAGGAGAGAGAAGAGGGGGAGAAAAGAGGAAGAGGGAGATAAAAGAGGAGAGAGAACGAGAAAAAAAGAGGGAAGAGAAGAGAGAATAGGGGAGAAAAGAGAGAGAGAAGAAGAGGGGGGAGAGAGAAGAGAAGAGAATAGAAAAGAGAGAGAGAGACGAGGAAAGATAGAGAAGAGAAGATAGAAATAGAGAGTAGAGAAGAAGAGGAGAGAGGAGAGAGAGGAGAGAGAGAGAGAGGAGAGAGAGGAGAGGGAGAAGAGAAAGAGAAGAGAAGAGAGAAGAGAGGGTTCTGGTTTGGTAGTCCATAGAGATAGCAGGGAAGCAGAAAGCACAGGATGTTATCCGCTCATAAGATTACAGGATTTCTGGCAGGATCAACAGGTATATTTTGCACTTATTGAACGTATATATTTAAAGGGGACTTTCAACCTAAATAAAAACGTATTCTCCCTTGCCTTCTCCCCATTTGGATACAATTTTAGTTTTTAAAGCGGTATTAAACCCAAAACCAAAAATGTAACATATTGCAGCCACCTTTTTGTTTCCTTTATTCCCCACTGTTTCAACACCTCCTGTATTAAAGCGTCCCTACTCTGGATGAAGAAGCACAGGAGGCGCCTTTGTACAAGAGCATTGTCATTCTGGGAAAAGGGGGGGGGGGGTTATAGATGCACTAACAGATTTAGATACACTACTAAATTGAAGCCAAACTCAGGGTTACACTAAATAATCAGTTATAGCTCCTTTTGGGGTAAAGGCTTTACATGAATAAATAAAAGCTGATCATTGTAAGCACCCCTGACAGTGGTAAATGGTTTGTCTCATCCATGTAAACTGATACATTCTGCTGGAGAGCTTGTAAAAACCAACTGACTTACTGACTGGATCACCAGATGCAGATAGACGAAAGAAAGCACTAAGTGTGGTTATGAGTAAGCGACTGGTAATGTCGTGAAACGCGTCAACCTTGTCTGCTTGTACACTGTCTGTCACTTGATTTTATTGGAACAATAAAGGAAACATCTTTGATTTCAAGAAATATTTCTACCAGAGTGCGGTCAATCCTCTCATATTTTGCAAGCTTCCGGATTACGGCTCCGACCTGCACCAGGTTATCAGACATACACCTGAGCGACTACACTTTCCTGCTTTTGGGTCGTGGCCAAAGCTAAATGGGACTGAAGTTTCTCTTTCATAGACCATAAAGGAGCAGATTTGAGATAATCGCTGTTACATACTCTTAAGGCAGCCTGGTTCAGACCAGGCGACCAAAATCTGCAGTCTAAGAAAATGGAAGTCTCAGTTTCAGGAAAATCAATAAAGAGCTTAAATAGTGCTGACAGATCCAAGAATCAGCTATACAGAAAAGCTAAGCTTTGCAGGTAAACAGCAGCTATTTAAAATTGCTTGCAATGTTCTTTTCTATATTTAAATAGAACCATCAAAGTAAAACATTCCATAGATCAGCGGCGCTCCCCATCTCATAGAGCCAGCGGGAATGGCCGGCCAGTGCTGCCTATTTAGCCAATGAATAAACCCCTCAGCTGCAAACACAGGCCATAGCGCAGGTTCCAGCAGTCGCTGGTAGACGTACAATATCAAATCTGTTGGTGGTGGACACCTGTTGCAGAACTGCAAGGGTTAGGAAAATGTCACAAAGGCTGTATATGGCCCAGCTGCTGTGGCACTACAAGTCCCAGCAATGCCTGACTGATACCACACATAGAACAAATACCTGATAGATCAGAGATATCAGCAACTTGGGGCTCATAGTCATCCATGGAAGCTACAGGAGAGGGTCAGAGATTGCCCACATGCTATAGGAAATAATCAGAGGCTAGGAGTATGCTACAAGAGAGGGTTAGAGACTAAGGGGATGCTACAAGAGAGCCTGTGACAAAGGTATGCTACAAGAGAGGATCAGAGTCTGCCCACATGCTATAGGACTGACATAATCAGAGACTACAAGTATGCTACAAGAGAGGGTTAGAGACTAGGGGGATGCTACAAGAGAGGGTCAGTGACAAAGGGAATGTTACAAGAGAGGGTCAGAAACTATGAGTATGCTACAAGAGAGGATCAGAGACCCACATGCTATAGGACATAATCAGAGACTAAGGGGATGCTACAAGTGAGAGTCAGAGACTGCCCACATGCTATAATACATAATCAGAGACTATGAGTATGCTACAAGAAAGGGTCAGAGACTAAGGGAATGCTACAAGAGAAGGTCAGAGACTACAAATATGCTACAAGAGAGGGTCAGAGACAAATGGGATGCTACAAGAGAGGGTCAGAGACTAAGAGGATGCTACAAAAGAGGGTCAGAGACTAAGGGGATGCTACAAAAGAGGGTCAGAGACCAAGGGGATGCTACAAGAGATGGTCAGAGTCCAAGGGGATGCTACAAGAGAGGGTCAGAGTCTAAGGGGATGCTACAAGAGAGGATCAGAGACTGCCCACATACTATAGGACATAATCAGCGACTATGTGTATGCTACAAGAGAGGGTCAGAGACTACGAGTATGCTCCAAGAGAGGGCTAGAGCCTAAGGGGATGCTACAAGAGTGGGTCAGAGACTACGAGTATGATACAAGAGAGGGTGGGAGTCTAAGGGGATGCTACAAGAGAGGATCAGAGACTGCCTACATGCTATAGGACATAATCAGAGACTATGAGTATGCTACAAGAAAGGGTCAGAGACTAAGGAGATGCTACAAGAGAGGGTCAGAGACTGCGAGTATGCTACAAGAGAGGGTTAGAGCCTAAGGGGATGCTACAAGAGTGGGTCAGAGACTATGAGTATGCTACAAGAGATGGTCAGAGATTATGAGTATTTTACAAGAGAGAGCCAGAGACTACGAGTATGCTACAAGAGAGGGTCAGAGACTACGAGTATGCTACAAGAGAGGGTCAGAGACTAAGGGGATGCTTCAAGAGAGGGTCAGAGACTATGAGTATGCTACAAGAGAAGGTCAGAGACTATGAGTATGCTACAAGAGAAGGTCAAAGACTAAGAGTATGCTACAAAAGAGGGTCAGAGACTAAGGGGATGCTACAAGAGAAGGGCAGAGACTATGAGTATGCTACAAGAGAAGGTCAGAGACTAAAAGTACGGTACAAGAGATTGTCAGAGACTATGAGTATGCCACAAGAGAAGGTCAGAGACTATGAGTATGCTACAAGAGAAGGGCAGAGACTATGAGTATGCTACAAGAGAAGGTCAGAGACTATGAGTATGCTACAAGAGAAGGGCAGAGACTATGAGTATGCTACAAGAGAAGGTCAGAGACTATGAGTATGCTACAAGAGAAGGTCAAAGACTACAAGTATGCTACAAGAGAGGGTCAGAGACTAAGGGGATACTACAAGAGAGGGTCAGAGACGATAAAGTATGCTACAAGAGACCATCAGAGACTACGAGTATTCTACAAGAGAGGGTCAGAGACTAAGGGGATGCTACAAGAGAGGGTCAGAGACTACAAGTATGCTACAAGAGAGGGTCAGAGACTAAGGGGATGCTACAAGAGAGGGTCAGAGACTACAAGTATGCTACAAGAGAGGGTCAGAGACTAAGGGGATGATACAAGAGAGGGTCAGAGACTAAAAGTATGCTACAAGAGAAGGTCAGAGACTAAATGTATGGTACAAGAGATTGTCAGAGACTATGGGTATGCTATAAAAGATGGTCAGAGACTGCTCACATGTTATAGTAGTTGTTGGAGCCTAGGGACATGCTTCATGACTCAGGAGCCAAAGACTGGAGACACAGATTGGTGGATGCGGGGGCCCCTGGAGCAGCACAAAGAGTGCCAAAGGGTCACATGTGGCTCCTAACCCGCAGATTGGGATCCAGAGTGTATAAATGATACATTTTACATACATATTAGTCTCAGATATAATACTCTTTCTGCACCAATCACACATATCCTGTATATTTTATATAAATGATACATTTTATCTTATCAGTAAACTCAGATGTAAAGCTCTTTGCACACAAATTATAAATATTCATTATTTTGATAAATGATACATTTTATATACTTATGAGATGCAAATATACTACAATATTACACACAGATATTACATCCAGTATTTATTATACTCCGGTTATACTTAGATTATATGTATCTACTATTTCATTAATGACACATTTTATATACTCATTACATGCAGATATACTTCTCTTTATACACAAATCTTTTCTATTATTGTATAAATTATACATTTTATAGCCTCACTCTTTATCCACAAATTGTATATATTCATTATTTCCTAAACTATACATTTTATCTACTCATAAGCCTCATATATACACTTCTTTATATACAAGTATCCCTTGCGGTACTTTATATTCTTATTGGTTTGAGATTTTATGCCTAATGTACTTTTATGAGTTGTACAAATGAAAGCCATTTATCTTTGCATGCAGTGTACTTTATTCCTCATGAGCCTTAGGCTCCGTTAACATCTAGGCATTGCTATTTTTCCAGGCGTTTTTTTGGGCATTTTACAGGCGTTTTTGCAGCTTTTTTGTGCAGGCATTTTTAGGTTGACAAGTGACCAATGCAAAAAATAAACGCCTGTAATCTGCCAAAAAATATGCTTGTGTACTTTTTTGAGCGACAGGCCTTTTGCTTAAGGAGACAGAAAGCTCAGATGTGAACACAGGGGCCTTTGAAATGAATGGTATTTGTCTTGTTGGGCATTTTTAGACTGAGACTTAGAGCAGAAAATTGCCCAAAAATTTGCCTAGATGTGAACGGAGCCTTATGGAATCTCTGCAAGGGTACATTTGTAGGACAAGCCCTGAAGAAGGCGTGATGACCCCAGAAACGTGACAGCAGACAGCTTTGTCCCTGGACAAGCCCTGGCAAAGGTGTGATGACCCCAGAAACGTGACAGCAGACAGCTTTGTCCCTGGATATGGCCTGACAAAGGTGTGATGACCCCAGAAACATGTCGGCAGACAGCTTTGTCCCTGGACATGCCCTGACAAAGGTGTGATGACCCCAGAAACATGTCGGCAGACAGCTTTGACCCTGGACAAGCCCTGACGAAGGTGTGATGACACTAGAAATGTGACAGCAGACTGCATCGTCCCTGGACATGCCCGGACAAAGGTGTGATGACCCCAGAAACATGTCAGCAGACAGCTTTGTCCCTGGACATGCCCTAACAAAGGTTTGATGACCCCAGAAACATGTCGGCAGACAGCTTTGTTCCTGGACAAGCCCTGAGGAAGATGTGATGACCCCAGAAACGTGTTGGCAAACAGCTTTGTCTCTGGACAAGCCCTGACAAAGGTGTGATGACCCCAGAAACGTGTCGGCAGACAGCTTTGTCCCTGGACAAGCCCTGACAAAGGTGTGATGACCCCAGAAACGTGACAGCAGACAGCTTTGTCCCTGGATATGGCCTGACAAAGGTGTGATGACCCCAGAAACATGTCGGCAGACAGCTTTGTCCCTGGACATGCCCTGACAAAGGTGCGATGACCCCAGAAACATGTCGGCAGACAGCTTTGACCCTGGACAAGCCCTGACGACGGTGTGATGACACCAGAAATGTGACAGCAGACAGCTTTGTCCCTGGACAAGCCCTGACAAAGGCATGATGACCCCAGAAACATGTCGGCAGACAGCTTTGTTCCTGGACAAGCCCTGACGAAGATGTGATGACCCCAGAAACGTGTTGGCAAACAGCTTTGTCTCTGGACAAGCCCTGATAAAGGTGTGATGACCCCAGAAACGTGTCGGCAGTCAGATTTTCATAGGCACTAATGACCTCTGGACCGATCCCTGTGGCTCGCCAACACTCATCCTTTCGCTCCACATTAGCACATGGGTTTACAATACATGAACAGATCAGAACTAGATGGTAGATGAGTGCAGTAACCCCTAGCAACCTGTTCTCATTCTACTGCAATCGGGAGAACTGGTCATGAACCCCTCTGTGCACATGGGTGTTTAACATAGATCAGGCTTACACGTCAGCACCTTCATGGTAAGGGTGCAGTAACCCCTAGCAACCAGATCTCGCTCTATTGCAATTTTGAGAATGGATAATGACTCTTGATAGGTTGCTATGGGTTACTGTACCACACTGCTGTCATGTTTAATAGGCAGGGCCATAAGGGCAGCAGTAACTCCTAGCAACCAGATCAGGCTCTATTGCAATTGGGTGACCTGAGGATAAATCGTGATAGGTTGCTATGGGTTACTGCATCCCATTGCTGTCATGTTTAATAGGCAGGGCCATAAGGGCAGCAGTAAGCCCCTAGGAACCAGATCTCTCTCCATTGCAACCAGGTTGCTAAAGGTTACCAGACCCAGGGTCCTACTCAACAGGGCATGCTGAGGCATGTGGTTCTACAACAGCTTAGGTGTCTTGGCTGCCTCTGGGGACAGGGAAGTTTGTTTTATATAATACTTACGGATCAGGGCCAGGATGGCTGCAAAGAGCAGTAACCCCTAGCAACCAGATCTCACTTTTTTGCAATGGATGAATCTCCACTGGTTGCTATGGGATACTGCACCCCACTGCTCTCATGTTTAATAAGCAGGAGCCAAAAGGGCAGCAGTAACCCCTAGCAACCAAATCTCTATTACTGTCAGGAGAAGTGATGATGATTCCTAATAGGTTGCTATGGGTTACGGCACCCCACTGCTTTAATATTTAATATGCAGGGCCATGATGGCAGCAGTAACCTGTAGCAACCAGGTTTCACTCTATTGCAATTGGGAGACCTGGTGATGGATCTTGATAGGTTGCTATGGGTTACTGCACCACACTGCTGTCATGTTTAATAAGTCTAATCATAAGGGCAGCAGTAACCCTTAGCAACCAGATCTCAACTGCAGTTGGGAGAAGTGATGATGGATCTTGATAGGTTGCTATGGGTTATTGCTTTAATATTTAATATGCAGGGCCATATTTGCAGCAGTAACCTGCAGCAACCAGATCTTGCTCTATTGCAATTGGGAGACGTGATGATTGTCATAGGTTAATGCACCCCACTGCTGTCATGTTTAATAAAATGAGTCATAAGGGCAGCAGTAACCCAAAGCAACCAGATCTCTATTGAAGTCAGCAGACCTTATGATGGATCTTGATAGGTTGCTATGGGTTACTGCACCACACTGCTGTCATGTTTAATAAGTGGAGTCAAAAGGGCAGCAGTAACCTGTAGCAACCAGATCTATATTGCAGTTGGGAGACCTGATGAAAGATCTCGGTTGGTTGCTATGGGTTACTGCACCACACTGCTGTCATGTTTAATAAGTCAAGTCATAAGGGCAGCAGTAACCCTTAGAAACCAGATCTCTATTGCAGTACAGGGACTGGATGAAAGCTCTTGATTGGTTGCTATGTGTTACTGCACCTCACTGCTGTCATGTTTAAAAGGAGCCGAAAGGGCAGCAGTAACCTCTAGCAACTAGATCTCTGATGATGGATCTTGATAGGTTGCTATGGGTCACTGTGCCCCACAGCTTTAATGTGAAGCAGGACCATGATGGCAGTAGCAACCTCTAGCAACCAGGTCTTGCTCTATTGCATTTGGGAGACCTTATGATGGATCTTGATTGGTTGCTATGCGTCACTGCACCCCACTGCTGTCATGTTTAATAAATCAAGTCATAAAGGCAGCAGTAACCCTTAGCAACCAGACCTCTATTGCATTCCAGGGACCGAATGAAAGATCTTAAATGGTTGCTATGGGCTCTTGCACGCCACTGCTGTAATGTTTAAAAGTAGGATTTTAAAGGCAGCAGTAACCTCTAGCAACCAGACCTCTGATGATGGATCTTGATAGGTTGCTATGGGTCACTGTGCCCCACAGCTTTAATGTGAAGCAGGACCATGATGGCAGCAGCAACCTCTAGCAACCAGGTCTTGCTCTATTGCATTTGGGGACCTTATGATGGATCTTGATTGATTGCTATGCGTCACTGCACCCCACTGCTGTCATGTTTAATAAGTCGAGTCAAAAGGGCAGCAGTAACCCTTAGCAACCAGATCTCTATTGTATTCTAGGGACTGGATGAAATATCTTAAAAGTCATAAGGGCAGCCGTAACACTTAGCAACCAGATCTCTATTGCAGTCGAGGGACCGGATGAAAGATCTTGATTGGTTGCTATGGGCTACTGCACTTCACTGCTGTCATGTTTAAAAAGTAGGAGCCAAAAGGGCAGGAGTAACCCCTAGCAACCAGATCTCTATTGCAATCGTGAGACCAGATGAAAGATTTTGCTTGGTTGCTATGGGTTACTGCACCCCACTGCTTTAATACTTAATATGCAGCAGTAACCGGTAGCAACCAGGTCTTGCTGTATTGCATTTGGGAGACCACATGATGGATCTTGAATGGTTGCTATTGGTTAATGCACCTTACTGCTGTCATGTTTAAAAGTAAGAGTCGAAAAGGGTCAGCAGTAACCCCTAGAAACCAGATCTCTGATGATGGATCTTGATAGGTTGCTATGGGTCACTGTGCCCATGATAGGTTGCTATGGGTCACTGTGCCCATGATAGGTTGCTATGGGTCACTGTGGATCTTGATAGGTTGCTATGGGTCACTGTGCCCATGATAGGTTGCTATGGGTCTCTGTGGATCTTGATAGATTGCTATGGGTCACTGTGCCCATGATAGGTTGCTATGGGTCTCTGTGGATCTTGATAGGTTGCTATGGGTCACTGTGCCCATGATAGGTTGCTATGGATTTCTCTGGATCTTGATAGGTTTCTATGGGTCACTGTGCCCATGATAGGTTGCTATGGGTCTCTGTGGATCTTGATAGGTTGCTATGGGTCACTGTGCCCATGATAGGTTGCTATGGGTCTCTGTGGATCTTGATAGGTTGCTATGGGTCACTGTGCCCATGATAGGTTGCTATGGGTCCCTGTGGATCTTGATAGGTTGCTATGGGTCACTGTGCCCATGATAGGTTGCTATGGGTCTCTGTGGATCTTGATAGGTTGTTATGGGTCACTGTGCCCCACAGCTTTATTGTGAAGCAGGACCATGATGGCAGCAGTAACCCCTAGTAACCAGATCTCTGATGAGGGATCTTGGTAGGTTGCTATGGGTCACGGTGCCCATGATAGGTTGCTATGGGTCACGGTGCCCTTGTTAGGTTGCTATGGGTCACTGTGCCCATGATAGGTTGCTAAAGGTCACTGTGGATCTTCATAGGTTGCTATGGGTCACTGTGCCCCACAGCTTTATTGTGAAGCAGGACCATGATGGCAGCAGTAACCCCTAGCAACCAGATCTTGCTCTATTGCAGTCGGTAGAACAAACAATGAATCTTGGTTGGTTGCTATGGGTTACGGGCAAAGCCAAAGGTGATAAGCTTTGGTTTAGATTGCCATCCACCCCCCCCCCCCCCCAATAACCTTTAATGTAATCCCTATGAATTTGCAGAGTGTACACACCATCCCTGCTCCCCTGCACTGCAACATGGAGCAGCAAGCACCGTAAACTTGCACCCTCCAGGGCATGCACACCGCATTGACTCTCTAGGAACCAGCCAGGCCCCTGCAGCGAACGCTCTCCACAATGGTCCCCTTGATCCCCCCCCAGGGGAGAAGCCAAACACTGAAAGTCACCCTCTGTCATCAGACCTATTGTCAGGACACAAAAGGCTCAACAATGCATTCTAATAGGGATGGGGGGAGCAAGAATTAAAAAGCTGCAGACCCCCCCCCCTTACCTTTCTCACACTACCCCCCCCCCCCCCTTCTTCACCCCTCGCCTACCTTGCGGCAGGGTCCCGGTCACCAAATGGTAAAAATAGCGAGCAACTTTACTCAGCTGCCTCTTGCATCTCCTGTGACATCGACTCATCTTGGTCCCGGGGAAGAGCGAGCACAAGGACGCCGTTCGGAGCCGTGTAATTTTCCGCCTGGGCTGGAAGCACACCCTTCCCCTTGGAAACGCTCGCCGACCGAGCAATAGAGCGACTATTACGAAGAGGCGGAAGGACGAGCGAGTGGCTCTCCAGGAATTAGTTAGAAAGCAGCCGAGGCATCTCAAGGAAGAAAAGGTTCACACCTAAGACGCGTCCGCCGCCGGTGGGATCACTTATCAAGGCAAACCGACGTGGATCAATTATCTTCTTCTTCTTCTTCTTTTTTTTTTTTTATAAGTTACTTTGTAGGGAAAATAAACACTTGGAAGCGTAAAAAAAAAAAAATGTTTTAAAAATCCAACAGCGGGAAAAAAAATAAATAAAACAAATTAAAATCAAAGTGTGAATTATTGCGCTTGGCAGCTATTTTCAGCGGCACACATTACAACTTCCATGTGATGAGCTCCTGACTCACATAGAAGCTGCGAGCTCCAGCGTATGTCACCGCTCCTGGGTGCTGTGAACTGGAGGTGAATACGGTTGGCATGACAACCCCAGACTCTATGGAGCCCGGGCAACCAATCGCGAGTGCCTTGCAAGGATGCTGAATCGGAAAGAAGGAAAAAAAAAAAAAAAAGGGAAGAGGGTGCTGCCATGGTTTTCAATGATAGAAGGCAAAAGTTTTTGGAAAGATCTGAGCTGCTGCTTGAGCAAAGGGCCAGAAATAAAACACATTAAGGACTCATGCGCGCTCTTCTAAGCGCCTTTCTCCTTCGCAGGAGAAAAAAACCCTGCGTTTTTGCAAATGCGTTTAACCACTTCAATACCGGACATTTTTACCTCCCTTCCTGCACAGGTCAATTTTTAGCTTTCGGTGCTGTCGACCTTTGAAGGGCCATTGCACGGTCATGCAAGAGGCGTGCGCACAGGGTGCAAAATGCAAACAGAAGGAGCAGTGCTACTACCCATACAGCTCACCAATAAACGAGCTCCCGGGTGCCGGATCCACAGCCAGTTAACTGAGTACATATGTAGAAAGCTGACCTGCACACCAGTAGTTGCTCTTAAAAAATCTTCATCTTTATTTAGGAACCACAGAACACACCTGCTGATAAGATCAGTTGACGCGTTTCAGCCTATAAGGCTTTAGTCATAACTATGATAAGATCAGTTGACGCGTTTCAGCCTATAAGGCCTTAGTCATAACTATGATAAGATCAGTTGACGCGTTTCAGCCTATAAGGCCTTAGTCATAACTATGACTAACTAGGCCGATCAAGGGGTTAAATAGTGTGCTGCTTTTACTACTAGAGTCAGTGGCGGCTGGTGCATTGGGGGCGCAGGGGCACCGCCCCCCCATCCATGCGTCCGGCCCCCTAATCTACATGCAGGGCACCACATGCATGGATTCCAATGTTTTTTTTTTTTTTTTTTAGCACGTGATTAGAGCCAGAGTCTCCAATAGGCTTCAAAAAAGGGTGGGCTCGGGGGGCAGAGCTCTTCGCCACGAGCCCACCCAGTTGTGTGACAATAGCGAATGAATATTCACTATTATCACATGGATCCTCCTCCCAATCGATCAGGAAGCGGGTCCTGAGACCCGTTTCCCGATTGGCCGAAAGGAGAGGCCATGCTATTGGCCGAGGAGGAGGGAGGAGACGCAGGGGAAGCCACCGCCGCTGGGGGAAGCAGCTGCCGCCTGCTCTCCACTTCAGTCCAGGGTGATGGTATGGTGTGCGAGCGAGCTGGTGTCTGGTGTTGTCCGGGGGGGGGGTATGGTGTGGTCTGTCTGCCGCCCTCCCCCCCAGCCCATGGAGCACCAGCCGCCAGTGCCCTTGAGGGCTTTTGTGGAGAGAGAAGAGAGAGAAAGCTGTTAAGGGAAAGAGTGGGGGGGGGGGGGTTGGGGATGGTATGGTGTGCGAGCGAGCTGGTGTTGTCCGGGGGGGGGGGGGGTATGGTGTGGTCTGTCTGCTGCCCCCCCCGGCCCATGGAGCACTGACTAGAGCATTAAGTTTCTCATGCTTGCAATCTCTCTGTTCAGAGCTCTGTGTTGATTGTGAACACGGAGCTCTGAGCTGTGATTGGACACAGCCAATCAGCATGTCCTGGCTGTGAATCATTGGCCGGAACTTGCTGACAGGCTCCCGCTGTGCTGGCAGGAGGCGCTGCAGGTAGCGACATACGTGTACGCCGCTCTGCCTGTGTGGGCCACCCGTCCGCAGTACATTGAGGGCGGAGCTGTCTGGAAGTGGCTAAGGAATGCTGTAAATGTACAAAGACAGAACCCAAAGGCCAGCCAGGGTGCGATTAAAGTGATAAAAATGCAGTTTTACTGCCTGTCCGTCTAAACACAGAAATGCAGCTGCTCAGGGCTTTACACGTGCCGCTCCAGCGATGGAAAAAATAGAATGGCGCGTTGCATTTGGGGGATGGTCCAACGCCAAATGTGACCCATTGAAGCAAATAAGTCTGCGCTCAAACCGACTTGCAGCCATGCGAAATTCACAGTGGATTGGCATTTTGAGGGTTGCAACAGACAGCGAAGGGGCGAAATATCATGATCCATCGCAGATCCAAAAGCAAAACTCTGCGGATCGCTTTTCACAGGGGCAGCAATAAACGATGGTCATCTGAATGAGCCCCAAATCTATGTTTCAGTCCGTTTAGCACCATCCCGTGCTGTATGCAGTTATCTTTAGTCATTTTTTTTGTTACAAAGTTTCTTATCTTCCTGTAAGAGCACTTCCTGCCACAGGCTGACAACACCAAGCCACAGCTCTGCAATGAGCAGCCGCGTTGTCAGCCTCCAGGGTGAGCTCCTTCACTCCACCATCGGGCTGCCTGTCTGTTAGATCTCATTATTGATGTATCAATTCAAATGTAAGAATCCGCAACTGTGCATTAAAACTTGCAGTCATGCATGTTTTCATCAGCCGTGTTACCTTCTATGGAGGAGACGTATAAGAAGAGCCTGGACCGTCCGCATCACAAAGGGCGGCTCCTTCTACACAGAATATTGTATTATGAGGATACAGAAGGTGGCTGGAGTGTGACTTCATCGAATCTTGTTTATGAAATATGCATGTGGAGGGACTGCAATAAACCCGCGCCGAGCCGAGAGATGTCATAGAACAGAACGCTCAATAGAGACACGGCATTGGATGTGCAAAGGTGGCCTTGTGGTATCAGAAAATGGTGGAAACCCCAAAGGGATTTGAAAACATCGGCTGTGCCCATTATGAGGGGTTTCCACCATCCCTGTGCTGAGTTCCCGGGTCTGTACACCTGCTGCACCTATTATGAGGGGTTCCACCATCCCTGTGCTGAGTTCCTGGGTCTGTACACCTGCTGTGCCCATTATGAGGGGTTCCACCATCCCTGTGCTGAGTTCCGGGTCTGTACACCTGCTGTCCTCATTATGAGGGGTTCCCACCATCCCTGTGCTGAGTTCCGGGGTCTGTACACCTGCTGCACCTATTATGAGGGGTTCCACCATCCCTGTGCTGAGTTCCCGGGTCTGTACACCTGCTGCACCTATTATGAGGGGTTCCACCATCCCTGTGCTGAGTTCCTGGGTCTGTACCACTGCTGTGCCCATTATAAGGGGTTTCCACCATCCCTGTGCTGAGTTCCTGGGTCTGTACACCTGCTGTGCCCATTATGAGGGGTTCCCACCATCCCTGTCCTTTAATTACTGACCTACACAATAGAAATGGAGACATGGCTGTGTTCAGATCCTAACTGTTGAGGGGCTGGCCAGAGAGGGATCACTTTGACCCAGTTGCGCAGAGAGGGATCACTTTGACCCTTTTCGCTAGAGAGGGACCACTTTGACCCAGTTGGCCAGAGAGGGATTATTTTGACCCGATTGGCCAGAGAGGGATCACTTTGAACCAGTTGGCCAGAGAGGGATCACTTTGACCCAGTTGGCCAGAGAGGGATCACTTTGACCCAGTTGGCCAGATAGGGATCACTTTGAACCAGTTGGCCAGAGAGGGATCACTTTGACCCAGTTGGCCAGAGAGGGATCACTTTGACCCAGTTGGCCAGAGAGGGATCACTTTGACCCAGTTGCCCAGAGAGGGATCACTTTGACCCAGTTGCCCAGAGAGGGATCACTTTGACCCAGTTGCCCAGAGAGGAATCACTTTGACCCAGTTGGCCAGAGAGGGATCACTTTGACCCAGTTGGCCAGAAAAGGAACACTTTGACCCAGTTGGCCAGAGAGGGATCACTTTGACCCAGTTGGCCAGAGAGGGACCACTTTGACTCAATTGGCCAGAGAGGGATCACTTTGACCCAGTTGCCCAGAGAGGGATCACTTTGACCCAGTTGCCCAGATAGGGATCACTTTGACCCTGTTGCCCAGAGAGGGATCACTTTGACCCAGTTGCCCAGAGAGGAATCACTTTGACCCAGTTGCCCAGAGAGGAATCACTTTGACCCAGTTGACCAGAGAGGGATCACTTTGACCCAGTTGGCCAGAAAAGGAACACTTTGACCCAGTTGGCCAGAGAGGGATCACTTTGATCCAGTTGGCCAGAGAGGGACCACTTTGACTCAGTTGGCCAGAGAGGGATCACTTTGGCCCAGTTGGCCAGAGAGGGATTACTTTGACATAGCTGGCCAGAGAGGGACCACTTTGACTTAATTGGCCAAAGAGGGATCACTTTGACCCAGTTGGCCAGAGAGGGATCACTTTGACCCAGTTGGCCAGAGAGGGATCACTTTGACCCAGTTGCCCAGAGAGGGATCACTTTGAACGAATTGGCCAGAGAGGGATCACTTTGAACTAGTTGGCCAGATAGGGATCACTTTGAACCAGTTGGCCAGAGAGGGATCACTTTGACCCAGTTGGCCAGAGAGGGATCACTTTGACCCAGTTGGCCAGAGAGGGATCACTTTGACCCAGTTGCCCAGAGAGGGATCACTTTGACCCAGTTGCCCAGAGAGGGATCACTTTGACCCAGTTGCCCAGAGAGGAATCACTTTGACCCAGTTGGCCAGAGAGGGATCACTTTGACCCAGTTGGCCAGAAAAGGAACACTTTGACCCAGTTGGCCAGAGAGGGATCACTTTGACCCAGTTGGCCAGAGAGGGACCACTTTGACTCAATTGGCCAGAGAGGGATCACTTTGACCCAGTTGCCCAGAGAGGGATCACTTTGACCCAGTTGCCCAGAGAGGAATCACTTTGACCCAGTTGCGCAGAGAGGGATCACTTTGACCCAGTTGCCCAGAGAGGGATCACTTTGACCCAGTTGGCCAGAGAGGGATCACTTTGACCCAGTTGGCCAGAAAAGGAACACTTTGACCCAGTTTGCCAGAGAGGGATCACTTTGATCCAGTTGGCCAGAGAGGGACCACTTTGACTCAATTGACCAGAGAGGGATTACTTTGACACTGCTGGCCAGAGAGGGACCACTTTGACTTAATTGGCCAAAGAGGGATCACTTTGACCCAGTTGGCCAGAGAGGGATCACTTTGACCCAGTTTTCCAGAGAGGGATCATTTTTGACCCAGTTGGCCAGAGGGTGACCACTTTAACCCAGTTGGTCACAGAAAGTTCACTTTGACGCAGTTGGTCACAGAGGGATCACTTTGACAAAGTTGTCCAGCTTGAACGTGTGGGGGGGAGGGGAGAGGGAGGTTGGCAAAGAAATAGAGTTGTCAGGAATGTAACGGATAAAAGTGACTTTCTGCAGAACTACAGAGCTGTGATAATCTTATTCATGGCGGGCTCATTGGCACAGAGGATTTCTTCATGCCGTACAATGAGTTACAATAATAATAATAATAATCTTGTCCTGGCTGCTGTACATATCACACCAGGTGACCTGGAGAGGCGAGGGATCGGGGTCCGGAAATGTGGGTCACAATGATTAATTTGCTGCCGGCTTTGCCCTGGTAGGTCCCGGGGTCACCAGGGAAAAACGATCCAGAAATAAAATACCTTCCAGCTAATGGAAAAAGTATTTTTATTTTCTCTTATTTATATATGTCATCGAAGATGAAGCGCATTTCCTGCCGCATTAAAAACTCACGATGACACAGAATTCCGAGCGGCCCTTGTAAATCCTCGTCTTCATCTTTCCAACGCTATCATTTCAATAGAGAGCGATGTCACCCAGAGATGTTCATCCTGTGAAACTACCTATACAGTATCTAACAAAAGTAAGTACACCCCTCACATTTTTGGGATCTGAAAAAAAGAATTGTTGCTCTACATAAAGATGGCATAGGCTATAAGAAGATTGCCAAGACCCTGAAACTGAGCTGCAGCACGGTGGCCAAGACCATACAGCGCTGCAACAGGACAGGTTCCACTCAGAACAGGCCTCGCCATGGTAGACCAAAGAAGTTGATTGCACGTGCTCAGCGTCCTATCCAGAGGTTGTATTTGGGAAATAGATGTATGAGTGCTGCCAGCATTGCTGCAGAGGTTGAAGGGGTGGGGGGTCAGCCTGTCAGTGCTCAGACCATACGCCGCACACTGCATCAAATTGGTCTGCATGGCTGTCATCCCAGAAGGAAGCCTCTTCTATAAATGATGCACAAGAAAGCCCGCAAACAGTTTGCTGAAGAAGACAAGCAGACTAAGGACATGGATTACTGGAACCATCTCCTGTGCTCTGATGAGACCAAGATAAACTTATTTGGTTCAGATGGTGTCAGGCGTGTGTGGTGACAACCAGGTGAGGAGTACAAAGACAAGTGTGTCTTACCTACAGTCAAGCATGGTGGTGGGAGTGTCATGGTCTGGGGCTGCATGAGTGCTGCCGGCACTGGGGAGCTACAGTTCATTGAGGGAACCATGAATGCCAACATGTACTGTGACATACTGAAGCAGAGCATGATCTCCTCCCTTCAGAGACTGGGCCGCAGGGCAATATTCCAACATAACGACCCCAAACACACCTCCAAGACTACCACTGCCTTGCTAAAGAAGCTGAGGGTAAAGGTGATGGACTGGCCAAGCATGTCTCCAGACCTAAACCCTATTGAGCATCTGTGGGGCATCCTCAAACGGAAGGTGGAGGAGCGCAAGGTCTCTAACATCCACCAGCTCTGTGATGTCATCATGGAGGAGGGGAAGAAGACTCCAGTGGCAACCTGTGAAGCTCTGGTGAACTCCATGGCCAAGAGGGTTAAGGCAGTGCTGGAAAATAATGGTGGCCACACAAAATATTGACACTTTGGGCCCAATTTGGACATTGGCACTTAGGGGTGTACTCACTTTTGTTGCCAGCGGTTTAGACATTAATGGCTGTGTGTTGAGTTATTTTGAGGGGACAGCAAATTTACACTGTTATACAAACTGTACACTCACTACTTTACATTGTAGCAAAGTGTCATTTCTTCAGTGTTGTCACATGGAAAGATAGAATAAAATATTTACAAAAATGTGAGGGGTGTACTTACTTTTGTGTGTAGATGGGGGCAAAAATGGCTATTTTATTTCCAGGTCGAATGTTCTTCATGGTGTAAATCAGGAAAATACCACATTATGGCCACAAGATGGAGCTGACGATCATAGGAAATACAGTAAATATTTATTTACTATGATTGTTGGCTCCATGTGGTAATGTTTCATGTTCAAAAATAGATGTATTTATATATATATATATAATATGGGTATGTTTATATATATATTTATATTATATACATACACGCATTATATATATGCAGCTCTGGATTGATTGATACACTATTGACTGATTTTTTAGTGTAGGTACCTACATTTTACCTGCTATTATCCTCTTGAGATCCAGGTACAGCAGAGCTCACACTGGGAACTGGGGAAGCAGCATAAGTAGCTAGCAAGTTGCTGTCGTTCGAACAAGGAGCATGGTCCCTGTACAGTCCGTACAGCAGAGCTCAGAGAGGGGGATGGGAGAAGCAGCTGAAAGGAGCCAGTCACTACAAGAAGCTTGCTGACAGGAGGTGAGAGCGGAGTGGCAAAGAGATAAACTCATCTGTCTGCTGCTTTTCCTTTCACTGTCCAGTCACAGGCTGGGGGAGGGAACACTGCGGCGGTTAAAAATCGGGTCTCCTGCCCTGCTAGCTCAAGGAGACGGTCAGTAATGCTGCAGTGCAAGAAGCATGCTGATAGGAGGAGACGGCTGAGTGACAGAAAGAAGAGCTCATTAGTTTGCTGCTTCTTCTTTCACTGCCAAGTCACGGGCTGGGGGAGGGAACACTGCAGCAGTTGAAAATCAAGTCTCCTGCCCTCCTATCTCAAGGAGATGGTCAACAATGCTGCAGTGCAAGAAGCATGCTGATAGGAGGAGACGGCAGAGTGGCAGAGAGAAGAGCTCATCAGTCTGCTGCTTCTTCTTTCACTGTCCAGTCACAGGGTGGAGGAGGGAACACTGAACTGCGGCATTTGAAAATCGGGTCTCCTGTCCTCCTAGCTCAAGGAGATGGTCAACAATGCTGCAGTGCAAAAAGCATGCTGACAGGAGGGGGGAGCAAAGTGGCAGAAAGAAGAGCTTATCAGTCTGCTGCTTCTTCTTTCACTGTCCAGTCACTGTCCAGTTGAAAATCAGGTCTCCTGCCCTCCTAGCTCAAGGAGATGGTCAACAATGCTGCAGTGCAAGAAGCATGTTGATAGGAGGAGACGGCAGAGTGGCAGAGAGAAGAGCTCATCAGTCTGCTGCTTCTTCTTTCACTGTCCAGTCACAGGGTAGAGGAGGGAACACTGAACTGCGGCATTTGAAAATCGGGTCTCCTGTCCTCCTAGCTCAAGGAGATGGTCAACAATGCTGCAGTGCAAGAAGCATGCTGATAGGAGGAGATGGCAGAGTGGCAAAGAGAAGAGCTCATCAGTCTGCTGCTTCTTCTTTCACTGTCCAGTCACTGTCCAGTTGAAAATCAGGTCTCCTGCCCTCTTAGCTTGAGGAGATGGTCAATAATGCTTCAGTGCAAGAAGTAGGCTGATAGGAGGAGACACCAGAGTGACAGAGAGAAGAGCTCATCAGTGTGCTGCTTCTTTTTTCACTGTCCAGTCACGGGCTGGGGGAGGGAACATTGCAGCAAACTGCGGCAGTTGAAAATCGGTTCTCCTGCCCTCCTAGCTCAAGGAGATGCTCAATAATGCTTCAGTGCAAGAAGCATGCTGATAGGAGGAGACGCCAGAGTGACAGAGAGAAGAGCTCATCAGTCTGCTGTTTCTTCTTTCACTGTCCAGTCACAGGGTGGGGGGACCCATACAAAAGATCTGTAGGAGCAATTGAAATATCAGGTCTCCTGCCCCATTTGACAGGGCTGTACAGTGTGGCAGAGCTGTGCAATTCTCAGGACCGGATAGACAGAAATAGCAGAGTTCTCTCCACCTCACATGAACTCCGCGCGCATTAAAACTTTACAGCTGCATTTACAGCGGAGGCGGTTCAGGTCCTGTGCGTCCGGATACCCGTTACAGCCAACTCGCGGTAACTCTATAGCAGCCAATCGCCAGCGCGCCTCGTGTTTCCCGTCTGTCCTCGCAGAGTAATGAATCGCCTGGACTTTGCTCGGCACCCTGTTAGCGGTTAAACTCAAATGGAAAAGGAGATTAGGAGAAGGGGCAGATTAATAGCTTGGCTCTGGCGGCGTATTGACCGGACGCACGGTCGGCTGTAATAAGACGCGGGCGGATGTGGGGGGGAGGGGTGGCGGGGTGAGGAGGGAATCGGCTTCTCATTCATTAGGAGTTAATGTCCTGCAGGCACAGCACTGCGCTTATTAGGAAAGCCATTTGTAACGCTGTTTGTTTCCTGACGAAGGCAAAATTACCTTCAGATATATGGCGGAAAAATACTGAAATGATCCAACCCCCCGAAAACGGGGGGAATAGACTTTCACTGCACACTGTGAGCTTCCCATGGTGTGCATCAGAAGCTGCAGCAAGTCAGATA
The DNA here is from genome assembly GCF_965119305.1 of Pelophylax lessonae. Lineage (NCBI taxonomy): Eukaryota > Metazoa > Chordata > Amphibia > Anura > Ranidae > Pelophylax > Pelophylax lessonae. The sequence goes on along the minus strand of NC_138776.1, from coordinate 11,146,860 downwards.
GCGCCTCATTTCTAGGAATCCCCAATCCAGACTGAGATTCAGCCATCAAGGTGTTTGGATATTTGCATAGCTCCTCCCAACAGCTGACCATGGAGGAGGACTACACAAAAGGATTGCCCACTCCAGACGGAGATTCACCCATCAAGGTGTTTGGATATTTGCATAGCTCCTCCCAACAGCTGACCATGGAGGCGGACTACATGCAAAGGAATGCCCACTCCAGACAGAGATTCACCCATCAAGGTGTTTGGATATTTGCATAGCTCCTCCCAACAGCTGACCATGGAGGCGGACTACATGCAAAGGAACGCCCACTGCAGGGAGAGATTCCCCCATCAATGCGTTTGGATATTTGCATAGCTCCTCCCAACAGCTGACCATGGAGGCGGACTACATGCAAAGGAATGCCCCCTCCAGACAGAGATTCCCCCATCAAGGTGTTTGGATATTTGCATAGCTCCTCCCAACAGCTGGCCATGGAGGCAGACTACATGCAAAGGAACGCCCACTCCAGGGGGAGATTCACCCATCAAGGTGTTTGGATATTTGCATAGCTCCTCCCAACAGCTGGCCATGGAGGAGGACTACATGCAAAGGAACGCCCACTCCAGACTGAGATTCACCCATCAAGGCGTTTGGATATTTGCATAGCTCCTCCCAAGAACTGGCCATGGAGGCTTGGCTTTATATGGGGGCGGACTGCATACAAAGGAACGCCCACTCCAGACAGATATTCACCCATCAAGATGTTCGGATATTTGCATAGCTCATCCCTAGAGCTGGCCATGGAGGCGGACTACATGCAAAGCATTGCCCCCTCCAGACGGAGATTCACCCATCAATGCATTTGCATATTTCCATAGCTCCTCCCAACAGCTGGCTGTGCAGGGGGACTACATGCAAAGCAACGCCCACTGCAGGGGGAGATTCACCCATCAATGCGTTTGGATGTTTGCATAGCTCCTCCCAACAGCTGACCATGGAGGCGGACTACATGCAAAGGATTGCCCACTCCAGATGGAGATTCACCCATCAAGGCGTTTGGATGTTTGCATAGCTCCTCCCAAACGCTGGCCATGGAGGCTTGGCTTTATATGGGGGCGGACTGCATACAAAGGAACGCCCACTTCAGATGGAGATTCAGCTATCAAGGTGTTTGGATATTTGCATAGCTCCTCCCAACAGCTGGCCATGGAGGCGGACTACATGCAAAGGAATGCCCACTCCAGGCGGAGATTCACCCATCAAGGCATTTAGATATTTACATAGCTCCTCCTAAGAACTGGCCATGGAGGCGGACTACGTGCAAAGGAACGCCCACTCCAGGCGGAGATTCACCCATCAAGGCATTTAGATATTTACATAGCTCCTCCTAAGAACTGGCCATGGAGGCGGACTACATGCAAAGGAACGCCCACTCCAGGGGGAGATTCACCCATCAAGGCGTTTGGCTATTTGCATAGCTCCTCCCAAGAACTGGCCATGGAGGCAGACTACGTGCAAAGGAACGCCCACTCCAGGCGGAGATTCACCCATCAAGGCATTTAGATATTTGCATAGCTCCTCCCAAGAACTGGCCATGGAGGCGGACTACGTGCAAAGGAACGCCCACTCCAGACGGAGATTCACCCATCAAGGCATTTGGATATTTGCATAGCTCCTCCCAAAAGCTGGCCATGGAGGCTTGTCTTTATATGGGGATGGATTGCTAACAAAAGAACACCCCCCTACAGATGAACATTCATCCATCAAGACGTTTGAATATTTGCATAGCTCCTCCCAAGAGCTGGCCATAGAGGTGGACTACAAGCAAAGGAACGCCCACTCCAGATGGAGATTCAGCCATCAAGGTGTTTGGATATTTGCATAGCTCCTCCCAAGAGCTGGCCATGGAGGCGGACTACATGCAAAGGAACGCCCACTCCAGATGGAGATTCACCCATCAAGGCATTTGGATATTTGCATAGCTCCTCCAAAGAACTGGCCATGGAGGCTTGGCTTTATATGGGGCGGACTGCATACAAAGGAACGCCCACTCCAGATGGAGATTAAGCCATCAAGGTGTTTGGATATTTGCATAGCTCCTCCCAACAGCTGGCCGTGCAGGCAGACTACATGCAAAGGAACGCCCACTCCAGGAGGAGATTCACCCATAAAGGCGTTTGGATATTTGCATAGCTCCTCCCAAGAGCTGGCCATGGAGGCTTGGCTTTATATGGGGGTGGACTGCATACAAAGGAGCGCCCACTCCAGGCCGATATTCACCCTACAAGGTGTTTGGATATTGGCATAGCTCCTCCCAAGAACCGGCCATAGAGGCTTGGCTTTATATGTGGGCAGACTGCATGCAAAAGAACGCCCTGGATTTAAGGTGAATATTGCAGCAAATGCTTTTATTCTCTATATCAGTGTTTCTCAACTCCGGTCCTCAGGGCGCACTAACAGGCCAGGTTTGCAAGAAAACTGAAATACATCACAGGTGATATCATAGTCCACATCTCTCCAAGGTAATACTTAAAATCTGGCCTGCTAGTGTGCCCTGAGGACCGAAGTTGAGAAACACTGCTCTATATAATAACATTTTGGTAAATTGGACAGAGGTCCTCTACCGGCAGAAAGAAGTAGTGCAGAGGTAATCTCTGGAATGAAGATGAATAATGCAGCAAAAGCTTTTGTTCTCTGCATAAGATTTTAGAAAATCTGTCTGGGGACATCTAGTGGCAGAAAGAAGTAGTGCAGGAGACATCTCTGGAATTAATTTGAATATTGAAGCAAAAGCATTTATTCTCTATTCAGTGATGGCGAAACCTCGGCACCCCAGATGTTTTGGAACTACATTTCCCATGATGCTCATGCACTCTGCAGTGTAGTTGAGCATCATGGAAAATGTAGTTCCTAAACGTCTGGGGTGCCAAGGTTCCCCATCACTGCTCTATATAATTACATTTGGACAAATCAGACCGAGGACATCTAGTGGCAGAAAGAAGTAGCGTAGGGAAAATCTCTGGATTGAAGGTAAATATTGCAGGAAAAGCATTTATTCTCTATATAATAACATTTTGGTAAATCAGACAGAGGTCATCTAGTGGCAGAAAGAAGTAGTGCAGGGGTAATGTTTGGATTGCAGGTGAATATTGCAGTAAAAGCGTTTATTCTCTGTATAATAACATTTTGGCAAATCAGACAGAGGTCATCTAGTTGCAGAAAGAAGTATTGCAGGGTTGTTTGGATTGCAGGGGATATTGCAGTAAACGTTTATTCTTTATATAATAATATTTTGGCAAAACAGACTGAGGACATCTAGTGGCAGAAAGAAGTAGTGCAGGGGACATCTCTGGATTGAAGGTGAATATTGAAGCAAAAGCATTTATTCTCTATATAATACCATTTTGGTAAATCAGACTGAGGACATCTAGTGGCAGAAAGAAGTAGTGCAGGGGCAATGTTTAGATTGCAGGTGAATATTGCAGTAAAAGCGTTTGTTCTCTATATAATAACATTTTGGTAAATCAGACCGAGGACATCTAGTGGCAGAAAGAAGTAGTGAAGGGGAAATCTCTTGATTAAAGGTGAATATTGCATCAAAAGCTTTTATTCTCTATATATTAAAAGTTTGGCAAATCAGACCGAGGACATCTGGTGGCAGAAATAAGTAATGCATATTAATGTATATAGATGATTTGGCAAATCAGTAGAAATCATCATCTATTGCAGTTTTTTTTTTCTTTTTACACAATATTCAAAATTCTAAGCCAGATTAGGACCTGGAAAATAGGGGCGTGTCCTCTGTCAAAGAGGCGCTCCTAGAACCAAGGGGGTCAAAAATGTAAAATCCAGTCCTGACTATGGCTTATTTGTATAGACCCCTGGAGTAATTTTAAAGGAAATGGGGAATTACACCCTATAATCCCCAACACCCTGCAATATTGGTTATCCATTGGATCCCACTCATTGCAGGTTGACTGAGAGGTGGGGAGGTGTGGGTGTGGAGGGGGGGGGGGCTCCTCTAAATGGAGTAGAGCTTTTCTTCCTTATTTAAAAATCTCAGTAGGCTGTATCCTAGCCCTGTGCTGGTATGAAGTTGCTGCAGTGTCATATTGCATGTCATACATGGATAATCAGCTCATCCAAACCATGTAGGATTAATTTCTTCTGAATACTGCTAAGTGTAGAGTCCTCATCCCCAGAGAGGTATTAAGACAGAATGAGACCCGAGGCGAGGTAGCAGCCTTGACCACCTCTATTCCTTCGAGTGACGTTGATAAGGATTGCAGTAGGCACAGAGGAGCCCATTTACATTGTCAATGTAGGCACGGGCCCAATAGAAACCAAAGGCTTACAGCCCCCCCTCCTAGGTAGGAGCACAACTTTGACCATTTGCCCTGTCCCCATGGTTTACTGCAGCAGCATGATTATCATATATGGGCCCCCCTGGGCATGGGCCGTGGTAGCCTTCTGGATGATCTGGATACTAGACCATAAGCACAAGCATCTCCCCTGATTTGGATGGGGGAGTGAAGTGTTAGATTCTGCCCCCTGGCATATCTGCATTGAAAGGGGGCACGCTGGCATACCTGCATTGAAAGGGGGCACGCTGGCATATCTGAATTGAAAGGGGGCCCCCTGGCATATCTGCATTGAAAGGGGGCCCCCTGGCATATCTGCATTGAAAGGGGGAACGCTGGCATATCTGCATTGAAAGGGGGCACGCTGGCATATCTGCATTGAAAGGGGGCCCCCTGGCATATCTGCATTGAAAGGGGGCACGCTGGCATATCTGCATTGAAAGGGGGCATGCTGGCATATCTGCATTGAAAGGGGGCACGCTGGCATATCTGCATTGAAAGGGGGCACGCTGGCATATCTGCATTGAAAGGGGGCCCCCTGGCATATCTGCATTGAAAGGGGGCACGCTGGCATATCTGCATTAAAAGGGGGCCCCCCTGGCATATCTGCATTGAAAGGGGGCACGCTGGCATATCTGCATTGAAAGGGGGCACGCTGGCATATCTGCATTGAAAGGGGGCCCCCTGGCATATCTGCATTGAAAGGGGGCACGCTGGCATATCTGCATTAAAAGGGGGCCCCCTGGCATATCTGCATTAAAAAGGGGGCACGCTGGCATATCTGCATTGAAATTTAAATGTAATTTATATTAATTCACACATACACACCGTCCATCTACTCTTGTTCGGGCCCCCGGGTCCAATATATGAACCCATTGCGGCCCTCGAGTCAAAAAGTTTGCCCATCCCTGTGTTAGAACCTCTGATAGAGTTTTCCTGCTGTCTGAGCATTAAAACTGCTGGAGAAGTTCGCCCTCTCCTGGTGACTGGAGGAAAAACAATTTCGCCGCCAGAGCCCTTTTTGCATTTTTTTTGCACCCGTGTCTTAAGCTTTAAGATTGCATAAAACCCAAAACACATATTATATTTTCTGAAAGCAGGCACTCTAGAGAATAAAATAGTGGCAGTTCCAACTTTTTATGTTACACCACATTACCGCAGAGGTCTAGGAAACACAACTATTCTACAAAAATCACACTGAAGGTAATTTCAGGGCACATACATGCAATAAATCACCCAATTTTTTTAGTAAACTATAAAAGACGAGGTAAAAAGGTATCCAACATGTCAAACCTTAAATGTGCGTGCGCCTGTGAAATGGCGACAAATGTCAGTACCCTACATTTTTCAAATGGGATGCTTTAACTGCTTTAAGACCACCCGCCGCACATTTACTGCGGCAAGCAGCCTCTCCTGCACGAACCAACATAGCCCTACGTCAGTCACACATCTGGTGCAGGGATGCCGATGCACAGGGCCAGCGGCCACGATCGTTCCCCGCTGAGAGAGATCGACAGTCAGCTGTTGTAAACACAGCCGACCGTTCTTCTCTCTGGAATGATCACAGAGCGCCTGTGATCCTTCTATATAGGAACACAGGTCTCTATGATCATTTCACAAGCCACGCCCCCATACAGTTAGAAAACACTCCCCTAGGCTCACACTTAACCCTTTGATCACCCCTAAGTTAACCCTTTCCCTGCCAATGTCATTTGTACAGTAACAGTGCATATTTTTAGCACTGATTACTGTAGTAATGTCCCTGGTCCCCCCAAAAGTGTCAGTCAGGGGTCCGATCTGTCCGCCGCAATGTCACAGTCCCGCTAAAAATTGCAGATCGCCGCCATTACTAGTAAAAAATTAAAAAATATTAAAAATGACATAAATCTTTCCCGTAGTTAGTAGACGGGATAACTTTTGCGCAAACCAATCAAAATACGTTTATTGCGATTTTTTTTTAACAAAAATATGTAGCAGAAAACAAATTGGCCTAAAAGGATGAAACATTTTGATTTATAAAATTTTTTTTTTTGGAATGTTATATAGCAGAAAGTGAAAAAAATATATATTTTTTTTTCAGAAATGTCGTTTTTTTTTTTTTTTTTGTTTATAGCGCAAAAAATAAAAAATCACAGAGGTGATCAAATACCACCAAAAGAAATCTCTATTTGTGGTTAAAAAAAAAGGACATCGATTTAATTTGGGCACAGCATCGCACGACCGCGCAATTTTCCATTAAAGTAACGCAGTGCAGAATCACAGAAAATGGCCTGGTCATTACGGGGGCGAATCCTTCCGGTCCAGAAGTAGTTAAAGCAGAATTTCACCCAAAAGTGAAACTTACGCTCATTTCCTTCCTCCCCCCCCTCTGGCACCTTTCAGGGGGGAGCGGGTACCTGTTTTTGACAGGTACCCTTCCCCACTTCCGGGAGACGGCGCCATGGCGCCATCCCTTGGAAGTTTGGCCCCCTCCTTCTCCCGCCGCCAAGACAATTCTAATGCGCAGCGCGCTTCGCACATGCGCAATAGGGATCCGCCCGTGAAGCCTCAAGGCTTCACTGCCAGGTTCCCTCACCAGCAATGGCGGTGGCAGCACCCAACAGCTGATGTGGTGCCGACATCGCTGGACTCCAGGACAGGTAAGTGTCCTAATATTAAAAAACAGCAGCTACAGTATGTGTAGCTGCTGACTTTTAATTTTTGGAGGGGGGGTGGAACTCCGCTTTAAGCAATGGGCAATTTCTGCCTCTCTGATAAGTTCCCAATGACACCATTGTTCCTTTTAGCTATCTGTATGGGGGTTATTCTTCCCAATGATGACAAGAGTAAGGAGCATTCTTCCCACTGACTGTCACACCAATGTGTCATGAGTTGTAGATTTTTGGTTTTTAGCAGGGTTCCCCGAGACCAGAAATTTATTTCAAGGGTTCCTCTGTGTTGAATAGGTTGAGAAAGGCTACTGTAGAGTTTTACTGCTGGAGAAGTTCGCCCTCTCCTGGTGACTGGAGGAAAAATCATTTTTCGCCGCCAGAGCCCTTTTTTTTTGCATTTTTTGCACCCATGTTTAAAAAATCTTTTTAGGCCTTTAGATTGCAAAAAACCCAAAACACAAATATATATTTTCTAACAGCAGGCACTCTAGAGAATAAAATAGTGGCAGTTCCAATTTTTTATGTTACCCCACATTACCGCAAAGGTCTAGGAAACACAACTATTCTATAAAAATCACACTGAAGTTCATTTTCAGGGCACATACATGCAATAAATCACCCAATTTTTTGGTAAATCATAAAGACGAGGCAAAAAGATATCCAACATGTCAAACCTTAAATTTGCGTGCGCCTGTGAAATGGCGCCAAACTTCAGTACCCTACGTTTTTCATAGGGAATGCTTTAACCACTTGCCGACCGCTGCAAGTACATATACTGCGGCGGTCAGTCCCCCCTGGGCAAAGTGATGTACCGGTATGTCACTCGGCCACGAGCCAATAGGGGGCGAGCGCGCGCCGCTGGAGGCGCGCTCCCGCCCCGCTTGTTCACTGGGATCCCCGCGCGAGTGACCGGTGGCTCCGATGTCCGCCGGCCACTCGCGATCTCCCGCTGCAGAGGGAGAAAGGCAGGCGGCTGATGTAAACAAAGCCGCCTGTCATTCTCCCTGGTGTAACTGCAGAGATCATACGATCCTGCTATGTAGGATCATATGTTTCTGTGGTTACATCACAAGCCACGCCCCCACAGTTAGAATCACGCCCCTAGGGACACACTTAACCCCTTGTTCAACAATAAAGTTAACTCCTTCCCTGCCAGTGTCATTATTACAGTAATATTGCATATGTATAGCACTGATTACTGTAGTAATGTCACTGGTCCCCCTAAAAGTGTCAAAAATGTCAGTCAAGGGTCCGATCTGTCCACTGCAATGTCGCAGTCCTGCAAAAAAAAAAAATCGCAGATCGCCGCCATTACTCGTTAAAAAAAAAAAAAACAATAAAAATGACATAAATCTTTCCCTTTGTTAGTAAACGCAATAACTTTTGCGCAAACCAATCAAAATACGCTTATTGTGATTTTTTTTACCAAACATATGTAGCAGAAAACAAATTGGCCTAAAATGTTAAAACATTTTGATTTTTACATTTTTTTGGGGGGGGGGGGGGGATTTCATATAAAAAAATTTGAAAAATATTATTTTTTCAAAATTCTCGCTCTTTTTTTGTTCATAGCACAAAAAATAAAAATCGCACAGGTGATGAAATACCACAAAAAGAAAGCTCTGTTTGTGGGGGAAAAAAGGACATCAATTTCATTTGGGTACAGCGTCGCACGACCGCGCAATTGTCCGTTACAGTCACGCAGTGCCGAATCGCAAAATAGGGCCTGGTCATTGAGCAGCCACATCCTCCGGGGCTTAAGTGGTTAAAAAACCCATACAGGTCATCAGTTTAGTGTTACGGAGGAGGGCTGGTGTTAGAATTATTGCTCTCGCTCCGGCGTGTGCAGCGATATGTAACATGTGTATCGCAATTGCCGATTTTTGTGCTAAGCGTTCCTGATTTGACGTTTACGTTTGTATGTGCATATATACACTATATTGTCAAAAGTATTGGGACGCCTGCCTTTACACACACATGAACTTTAATGGCATCCCAGTCTTAGTCCGTAGGGTTCAATATTGAGTTGGCCCACCCTTTGCAGCTATAACAGCTTCAACTCTTCTGGGAAGGCCGTCCACAAGGTTTAGGAGTGTGTCTATGGGAATGTTTGACCATTCTTCCAGAAGCGCATTTGTGAGGTCAGGCACTGATGTTGGACGAGAAGGCCTGGCTTGCAGTCTCCGCTGAAATTTATCCCAAAGGTGTTCTATCATTTTGAGGTCAGGCCAGTCAAGTTGCTCCACCCCAAACTCGCATCCATGTCTTCATGGACCTTGCTTTGTGCACTGGTGTGCAGTCATGTTGGAACAGGAAGGGGCCATCCCCAAACTCCTCCCACAAAGTTGGGAGCATGAAATTGGCCAAAATGTCTTGGTATGCTTTGTGCATTGATCCAAATCATTTGATGGAGGGGGGGATTATGGTGTGGGGTTGTCTTTTAGGGGTAGGGCTTGGCCCCTTAGTTCCAGTAAAGGGAACTCTTAAGTCGTCAGCATTAATGAACACAGGAGGCACAACAGGCAGCAGCATTGCCAGCCAAGGGGGGAGGGGAGAGGTGGATTTAGATACAAACTCCAGCTCACACTTTATAAGGTTTCCATAAATAAATAAAAGCTGATCATTGAAAGCACTCCTGTCTGTGGTAAATGATTTATCTCTATGAAACTGATACATTCCGCTGCAGAGCTTGGTGACACCATCATTGGTGTCAGTGGGAGGAATAGTGCCCCATCATTGGTGTCAGTGGGAGAAATAGTGTCCCATCATTGGTATCAGTGGGAGGAATAGTGCCTCATCATTGGTGTCAGTGGGAGGAATAGTGCCTCATCATTGGTGTCAGTGGGTAGAATAGTGCCCCATCATTGGTGTCAGTGGGAGGAATAGTGCTCCATCATTGGTGTCAGTGGGAGGAATAGTGCCCCATCATTGGTGTCAGTGGGAGGAATAGTGCCTCATCATTTGTGTCAGTGGGTAGAATAGTGCCCCATCATTGGTGTCAGTGGGAGGAATAGTGCCCCATCATTGGTGTCAGTGGGAGGAATAGTGCCTCATCATTGGTGTCAGTGGGAGGAATAGTGTCTCATCATTGGTTTCAGTGGGTAGAATAGTGCCCCATCATTGGTGTCAGTGGGAGGAATAGTGCCCCATCATTGGTGTCAGTGGGAGGAATAGTGCCTCATCATTTGTGTCAGTGGGTAGAATAGTGCCCCATCATTGGTGTCAGTGGGAGGAATAGTGCCCCATCATTGGTGTCAGTGGGAGGAATAGTGCCTCATCATTGGTGTCAGTGGGAGGAATAGTGCCTCATCATTGGTGTCAGTGGGTAGAATAGTGCCTCATCATTGGTGTCAGTGGGAGGAATAGTGCCTCATCATTGGTGTCAGTGGGTAGAATAGTGCTTCATCATTGGTGTCAGTGGGAGGAATAGCACCCCATCATTGGTCGCAGTGGGAGGAATAGCACCCCATCATTGGTCACAGTGGGAGGAATAGTGTCTCATCATTGGTTTCAGTGGGTAGAATAGTGCCCCATCATTGGTGTCAGTGGGAGGAATAGTGCCCCATCATTGGTGTCAGTGGTAGGAATAGCGCCCCATCATTGGTATCAGTGGGAGGAATAGTGTCCCATCATTGGTGTCAGTGGGAGGAATAGTGTCCCATCATTGGTGTCAGTGGGAGGAATAGTACCTCATAATTGGTGTCAGTGGGTAGAATAGTGTCCCATCATTGGTTACAGTGGGAGGAATAGTGCCCCATCATTGGTGTCAGTGGGAGGAATAGTGCCCCATCATTGGTGTCAGTGGGAGGAATAGTGCCCCATCATTGGTGTCAGTGGGAGGAATAGTGTCCCATCATCGGTGTCAGTAAGAGGAATAGTACCCTTCATTGGTGTCAGTGGGGGGAATTATGCCTCAAGGGCCGAATAAAGCAAAGGGCCACATCCGGCCCCCAGGGCACAGTTTGGAGACCCCTGTTGTATATAATTGTTGTTTGGAAAGAGGAATCTGAACTCTAAGAAAATAATTGATTGTATGGGAGGATTTCCTTTCCTGTAGGTGACCACCATTCATGATATGTTCTGTTGTCATTCACTTTCAGAATCTTGTAGTAGATTTGTCATACAATCATACACAATGTTACAGGTAATTAGAGGACATGCTGAGTGTAACAGATACGTTGTTGCATGAAATATGTTTTCCTCCATCACTGTAGTTCAGTTTGGTTGGTTGGTACAAAAGCGCCATCTAGTGCCCCCACAGCAGAATGCGTCCACGTGTAGCAAACTCATATTAACCACTTGCTGACCCGGCTTTTTTTGGTACTTTTTGTTTACAATTTGAAATCAGTATTTTTTGCTAGAAAATTACTTAGACCCCCAAAAATTATAATTTTTTTTAGCAGAAACCCTAGGGAATAAAATGGCGGTTGTTGCAATTTTTTATGTCACGCAGTATTTGGGCAGCAGTTTTGCAAACGCAATTTTTTTTGGAAAAAATACACTTTAATAAAAAAAAAAAAAAAAATTACCCTAAATAGATACCCAACATGTCATGCTTTAAAATTGCACACGCTCCTGGAATGGCGACAAACTAGAGTACTTAACCACTTCTGAACCGGAAGATTTTCCTCCTTAATGACCAGGCCATTTTTTTGCGATTCGGCACTGCGTTACTTTAACTGACAATTGCGCGGTCGTGCGACGCTGTACCCAAATACAATTGATTTCCTTTTTTTCCCCACAAATAGAGCTTTCTTTTGGTGGTATGTGATCACCTGTGCGATTTTTATTTTATGCACTATAAACAAAAAAGTGCGACAATTCTGAAAATTATATATATATATATATATATATATATATATATATATATATATATATGTTTTTATATACATCTATACATACATACAGTACATACAGTGTATATATATATATATATATATATATATATATATATTTTTTTTTTTTTCCCACTTTCTGCTATATAACATTCCCAAAAAAAAAATCAAATTTTTTCATAATTTTAGGCAAATCTGTATTCTGCTACATATTTTCAGTATAAAAAAAATCCCAATAAGCGTATTTTGATTGGTTTGCGCAAAAATTATCACCTCTACAAACTAGGGGAAAGATTTATGTCATTTTTATTTTATTTATTTATTTATTTATTTATTTATATTTACTAGTAATGGCGGCGATCTGCGATTTTTAGCAGGACTGCGACATTACGGCAGACAGATCGGACCCCTAACTGACATTTTTGACACTTTTGGGGGGACCAGTGACATTACTACAGTAATCACTGCTAAAAATATGTACTGTTAATGTACGAATGACACTGGCAGGGAAGGGGTTAACCTAGGGATGATCAAAGGGTTAAATGTAAGCCTAAGGGAGTGTTTACTAACTGTGGGGGGCGTGGCTTGTGAAATGACCATAGAGACATGTGTTCCTATATAGAAGGATCACAGGAGCTCTGTGATCATTCCAGGGAGAAGAACGGTCAGCTGTGTTTACAACATCCGACCGTCCTTCTCTCTCAGCGGGGAGCGATCGCGGGTGGCCGGCGGCAATCTTGGCTGTGGGCCCCGTGCATCGGCATCCCTGCTGCCTAGTGGGGGCGGCGGCGCGCACTCGCCCCCTTGCACCAGACGCGCGACCGATGTAGTACTACGTCGGTTCATGCAGGAGGGGCTGCCTGTCGCAGTAAAACTGCGGCGGGCGGTCCGGAACTGGTTAATGAAAAATAAATATTTACCCTTATTAGATACCTAACATGTCACGCTTTAAAATTGCGCACGCTTGTGGAATGGCGACAAACTACGGTACTTAAAAATCTCCATAGATGCTTTAAACGCCTTTACAGGTTACCAGTTTAGAGTTTTAGGAAGTCTGGCATTCGAATTATTACTCTGGCTCTAACATTTTCAGTGTGTGGTGCGAATGGCGTTTACATCTGCGTGTGCAAATTACGCACGAGAGCGAGCACAGAGGGATGAGGACGCTTAAAAAAAATTTCCTTATTTATTTGATTTTTACGCTGTCCCTTCAATTTTTTTTTTTTTTTTGTATTACTTTTAATCCTATTACAAGGAATATAAACATCCCTTGTAATAGAAATAAGGATGACAGGTCCTCTTTATGGATAGATCTGGGGTTAAAAAGACCTAACATCTTTTCTTTACCTTTAAAAGCAAAAGATCAAAAACATTTTTTTGATCTTTTGCTTTTAAAAAAAAAATTATTTACTTCCAGCCTGGACCTGAAGCGACGTGATGACGTCACTCCGGCCTTCCGAGGCCATAGAGAAGATCAAAAAGTATCTACTCTTTGATCACCTATGGCAGCAGCCGGTGGCACTGTCTGATCATTTCTCAAGCGAACCAGCAGAAGTGGTAAGGAGAAACACTGGCGGGGGGGTGTGGCACATCTCCTCCCGCTGCTATAGAAACTTCTCCAGCAGCACATGAGAGAGCCAGCCACTGAATGCAAGAAAATACCGGAGTTATGATATCTTCACCCATAATCCCGGTAAACCATGTATATAAATGTATTGCAGTCAGCAAGTGGATAACAACTTCCAGTCTGTGTTAAAATCAGCAATTTATTTTTTGCTAGAAAATTACTTAGAACCCCCAAACATTATAAATTTTGTAAGCAGAGGCCCTAGAGAATAAAATGGTTGTTGTTGCAATTTTTTGTATGCCGCACGATATTTGTGCATTGGTTTATCAGAGACAAATTTTTGGAAAAACTTATGTTTCGATGGGTTTTAGTGAACGCAAAAACAATATAATACAAAATTTTTTTGAAAAAAATATAAAAGATGATGTTACGGTGATGTTATGGCGAAAATTACTTAGAACCCCCCAAACATTCTACATTTTTTTTTTTTTTTTTAAGCAGAGGCCCTAGAGAATAAAAATGGTTGTCGTTTTTTTGTATATCGCTTGATATTTCCGCATTGGTTTATCAGACACAAATCTTCAGGAAAAAATACGCTTTGATGAATTTTAGTGAACGCAAAAACAATTTAATACCCAATTTTTTAGGTAAATATAAAAGATGATGTTACGGTGAGTAAATAGATACCAAAATATTACGCTTTAAAATTGCGTTCGCCCGTGGAATGGCATCAAACTACAGTACCTAAAATTCTCCATAGGTGGCGCTTTACAGGTTACCAGCTTAGAGTTACACAGGATGTCTGGCGCTGGAATTATTGCTGTCGCTCTGATGTTGATGGCGATACCTATGTGTGCTGCGATTACAAATTACATATGCGTGCGGGATCTACGTGCGCATTCGCCTTTGTGAGTGAGCAACGGGGGTCGAGGGCCGGTAATTAGAGGACATGCTGAGTGCAACAGATACATTGTTGCATGAAATATGTTTTTTCCCATCACTGTAGTTCAGGTTGGTTGGTACAAAAGCGCCATCTAGTGCCCCCACAGCAGAATGCATCCATGAGTAGCAAACTAATTTTCATGCAACAATGTATTTGTAAGCGACAGTGTAAAAATAAAAAATAAAACAAAATAAATTAGGAAAAAATTGAAAGCGCCCTCACCCTTCCATGCTCGCTCGCGTACGTAATTACGTACGCATATGTAAACGGTATTCGCACCACACATGTGAGGTATCGCTGTAAATGTTAGAGTAAGAGTAATAATTCTAGTGCTAGACCTCCTCTGGAACTCTAAACTGGTCACCTGTAAAGGCATTTAAAGAGTCGCCTATGGAGAGGTACCATAGTTTGTCGCCATTCCACAAGCGTGCACAATTTTAAACCGTAACATGTTAGGTATCTATTTACTCGGTGTAACATCATCTGTCACAATATACAAGAAATGTATTTGTTACACTCAGCATGTCCTCTAATTACCGGCCCTCGACCCCCGTGTTCACGCACAAAGGCGAATGTGCACGTAGATCCCGCACGCATATGTAAATGGTAATCGCAGCACACATAGCTATCGCCATCAATATCAGAGGGACAGCAATAATTCCAGCACCAGACTTCCTGTGTAACTCTAAGCTAGTAACCTGTAAAGCGCCACCTATGGATAATTTTAGGTACTGCAGTTTGATGTCATTCCACGGGCGAACGCAATTTTAAAGCGTGATATTTTGGTATCTTTTTACTCGCCATAACATCATCTTTTATATTTACCCAAAAAATTGGGTATTACATTGTTTTTGCGTTCACTAAAACTCATCAAAGTGTATTTTTTCCTGAAGATTTGTGTCTGATAAACCAATACGGAAACATCAAGCGATATACAAAAAATTGCAACGACAACCATTTTATTCTCTAGGGTCTCTGCTTAAAGAAATGTTTAATGTTTGGCGGTTCTAAGTAATTTTCTAGCAAAAAAAATTGCTGATTTTAATATGTATGACAGAAATGTAAGAATTTGCCCAGACTGGAAGTTGGTAAATATGTTTTTCCCCCATCACTGTAGTTCAGGTTGGTTGGGACGTACAAAAGCGCCATCTATTGCCCCCACAGCAGAATGCATCCACGTGCAGCAAACTCATGTTACCAGCTTCTAATCTGGGCAAATTCTTACATTTCTGTCATGTGTTAAAATCAGAATTTTTTTTTTTTTTTTTATAGAAAATTACTTAGAACCCCCAAACTTTATAAATTTTTTTCAAGCAGAGGCCCTAGAGAATAAAATGGTTGTTGTTGCAATTTTTTTGTATATCGGTTGATATTTGTGCATTGATTTATCAGAGACAAATCTTTAGGAAATATACGCTTTGATGAGTTTTAGTGAACGCAAAAACAATATAATACCCAATTTTTTGGGTAAATATAAAAGATGGTGTTACGGCGAGTAAAAAAGATACCAAAATATTACGCTTTAAAATTACGTTCGCCCGTGGAATGACATCAAACTACAGTACCTAAAAATCTCCATAGGTGGCGCTTTACAGGTTACCAGCTTAGAGTTACACAGGACGTCTGGTGCTGGAATTATTGCTGTCACTCTGATCTTGATGGCGATAACTATGTGTGGTGCGCTTTATCATTTACATATGTGTGCGGGATCTAGGTGCCCATTCGCCTTTGTGAGTGAGCACAGGGGTGGAGGGCAAGTAATTAGAGGACATGCTGAGTGTAACAAATAAATTGTTGCATGAAATATGTTTTCCCCCATCACTGTAGTTCAGGTTGGGTGGTACGTACAAAAGCGCCATCTAGTGCCCCCACAGCAGAATGCTTCAATGTGTAGCAAATTCATTTTAACAGCTTCCAGTCTTGGCAAATTCTAACATTTCTGTCATACGTGTTAAAATCAGAAATTTGTTTTGCTAGAAAATGAATTAGAAGCCCCAAACATTATACATTTTTTTTTTAACCACTTAAGCCCCGGAGGATTTAGCTGCTTAATGACCAGGCCCTATTTTGCGATTCGGCACTGCATGACTTTAACGGACAATTTCGCGGTCGTGCGACGCTGTACCCAAGTTAAATTGACGTCCTTTTTTTCCCACAAACAGAGCTTTCTTTTGGTGGTATTTGATCACCTCTGCGATTTTTATTTTTTGCACTATAAACAAAAAAAGAGCGACGATTTTGAAAAAATAACAATATTTTTCACCCTTTTTATATAAAATTCTCAAAAAAATGTAAAAATTTAAATTTTTTTAACATTTTAGGCCAATTTGTTTTCTGCTACATATTTTTGGTAAAAAAAAAAAAAATCACAATAAGCGTATTTTGATTGATTTGCGCAAAAGTTTTTGCGTTTACTAACTACGGGAAAGATTTATGTCATTTTTATTGTTTTTTTTTTAACTAGTAATGGCGGCAATCTGAAATTTTTTTTTTTGCGGGACTGCGACATTGCAGTGGACAGATCGGACCCCTGACTGACATTTTTGACACTTTTGGGAGTACCAGTGACATTACTACAGTAATCAGTGCTATAAATATGCACTGTTACTGTAAAAATGACACTGGCAGGGAAGGGGTTAACTTTATTGGTGATCAAGGGGTTAAGTGTGTCCCTAGGGGCGTGATTCTAACGGTTAGGGGGCTGGGCTAGTGAAGTAACCACAGAGACATACAATCCTATATAGCAGGATCGCATAGCCTCTGTGCTTACTTCAGGGAGAATGACAGACGGCTATGTTTACATCAGCCATCTGTCTTTCTCCCTCTCCTGCGGGAGATCGCGAGTGGCCGGCGGCCATCGGAGCCACCGGTCACACGCGCTGGCTCAGCAGGGAATGAGCGGGGGCGGGCCAGCACGCGCTTGCCCCCTACAGGCTCGTGGGCGAGCGACATAGGTCTACGTCGCTTTGCCTGTAGGGGGCTGACTGCCACAGTAAATAGTCGTGCAGCGGTCGGCAAGTGGTTAAGCAGAGGCCCTAGAGAATAAAATGGTTGTCGTGGCAATTTTTTGTATATCACTTGATATTTCCGCATTGGTTTATCAGAGACAAATCTTCAGGAAAAATACGCTTTGATGAATTTTAGTGAATGCAAAAGCAATGTAATACCCAATTTTTTGGTTAAATATAAAAGATGCTGTTACGGCGAGTAAAAAGATACCAAAATATCACGCTTTAAAATTATGTTCGCCCATTGAATGGCATCAAACTACAGTACCTAAAGTTCTCCATAGGTGACACTTTACAGGTTACCAGCTTAGAGTTACACAGGACGTCTGGCGCTGGAATTATTGCTGTTGCTCTGATGTTGATGGCTATACATATGTGTGCTGCGATCACCATTTACATATGCGTGCGGGATCTACGTGTGCATTTGCCTTTGTGAGTGAGCATGGGGGGCGAGGGCAGGTGATTAAAGATCATGCTGAGTGTAACAGATACGTTGTTGCATAAAATGTGTTTTTCCCCATCACTGTAGTTCAGGTTGGTTGGTTGGTACGTACAAAAGCGCCATCTAGTGCCCCCACAGCAGAATGCGTCCATGTGTAGCAAACTCATATTACCAATGTCTAGTCTGGGAAAATTTTTACATTTCTGTCATACATGTTAAAATCAGCAATTTTTTTTTTGCTACAAAATGACTTAGAACCCCCAAACATTATACATTTCTTTTAAAACATTTAAGCAGAGGCCCTAGAAAATAAAATGGTTGTTGTTGCAATTTTTTGTATATCTCTTGATATTTGCGCATTGGTTTATCAGACACAAATCTTCAGGAAAAATACACTTTGATGAGTTTTAGCGAATGCAAAAAACAATATAATACCCAATTTTTTTGGCAAACATAAAAGATGATGTTACAGCGCGTATATAGATACCAAAATATTATGCTTTAAAATTGCGTTCGCCCATGGAATGGGGTCAAACTACAGTACCTAAAAATCTCCATAGGTGGCGCTTTACAGGTTACCAGCTTAGAGTTACACAGGACATCTGGCGCTGGAATTATTGCTGTCGCTCTGATGTTGATGGCGATACCTATGTGTGGTGCGATTACCATTTACATATGCGTGAGCTGGAGCTGCTGATGTTTGAGGAGGACTTAGATTTTGTGGGGATAACAGAGACTTGGTTCGACAGCTCCCATGACTGGATGGCGACCATTCAGGGGTATTCCCTTTATTGCTGAGATAGAGAAGGTAAAAAAGGGGGAGGGGTATGTCTGTATATTAAGAACAGTGTACAGGTAAATATGAGGGATGATATTAATAATGGAGCTAAGGACGAGGCAGAATCCCTATGGGTAGAGCTTCAAAGGGAAGGCACGGCGGGGAAGGTAATATTGGGCGTATGCTATAGGCCCCCCAACCAGAGGGAGGAGGGGGAGGCGGACCTCATTTTACAGATAGGATTGACAGCAAGGATGGGAAATGTCATTATAATGGGGGACTTTAATTATCCAGATATAGACTGGGCAGATGGAACCGCACACTCAGCCAAGGCTAGGCAGCTCCTAAATGTTTTGCAGGACAATTTCATGGGTCAGATGGTGAATGCACCGACAAGAAACAATGCGGTACTTGACCTACTGATTACCAACAATACAGACCTGCTCACGGATATAGAAATACGGGGAAACTTAGGAAACAGCGAC
The DNA here is from genome assembly GCF_965119305.1 of Pelophylax lessonae. Lineage (NCBI taxonomy): Eukaryota > Metazoa > Chordata > Amphibia > Anura > Ranidae > Pelophylax > Pelophylax lessonae. The sequence goes on along the minus strand of NC_138776.1, from coordinate 11,127,805 downwards.
CATAGGTCAATTGGTTTCAGTATTAATTACAGTAATAGGAAACACAAGGGTAATATAAGGACACTGAATTTCAAAAGAGCCAATTTCCCAAAACTGCGCTCGCTGCTAGAAAATATCAAATGGGATAGAACCCTGGGAACAAAGAACACGGAGGAAAAATGGGAGTGCTTCAAGAGCATACTAAACAAAGGGATTGACCAGTGCATTCCAAAGGGAAATAAATGTAAAAGAGCAAAACTAAACCCTGGGTGGCTAAACTCCAACATAAAAATGCATATTAGTGCTAAAGAAAAGGCCTTCAAAAAATACAAGACTGAGGGGTCATTGGCAGCATTCAAGCATTACAAAGAGTGTAATAAGAAATGTAAAGACTAAATCAGGGCGGCTAAAATAGAACACGAGAGACATATAGCGGAGGAGAGTAAAAAGAACCCCAAGAAGTTCTTTAAGTATATAAACAGTAAGAAAGCGAGACCAGAACACATTGGCCCCATAAAAGATGACAAAGGAAATATGGCCACTGAGGACAGAGAAAAGGCGGAAGTGTTAAATAATTTCTTCTCTTCAGTCTTCACTAAAGAATCGGGGGGCTACACTAACCCAGCTTGTAAGGCCGAACTAAACAACACACCTCAGGAAATACTGCCATAACAGAAGATAGACTTAAAACTAAACTAGAGAAACTTAACATAAATAAATCACCGGGACCGGATGGCTTGCACCCGAGGGTTCTTAAAGAGCTCAGCCAGGTGATTGCCAGACCATTATTCTTGATCTTTAAGGATAGTTTACAGACGGGTATGGTGCCAGCTGATTGGAAAAAAGCCAACGTGGTACCAATATTTAAAAAGGGGCCGAGATATATCCCGGGTAACTATAGGCCGATCAGCCTAACATCTGTAGTCTGCAAGATTTTGGAGGGGATGTTAAGGGACCACATACAAGACTTTAGTAATGAAAACTGTATTATTAGTAGTAATAATCAGCATGGATTCATGAAAAATCGTTTTTGCCATACCAATCTATTAACCTTCTATATAAAGGAAAGCCTGTGGATGTGGTGTATCTGGACTTTGCTAAGGCCTTTGACACCGTTCCCCACAAACGCTTACTGTACAAACTAAGGAAGGTAGGTATGGACCATAAGGTGAGTACCTGGATAGAGAACTGGCTCCAGGGGAGAGTACAGAGGGTGATGATTAATGGGGAGTACTCGGATTGGGCGGGTGTGGAAAGTGGGGTCCCCCAAGGTTCTGTCCTTGGACCAATCCTGTTTAATTTATTCATAAATGATCTAGAGGAGGGGATATCTAGTACAATCTCGGTATTTGCGGGTGATACTAAACTAAGCTTGCCAATATCTTCTATGCGGGATGTGGAAACCTTACAAGTGGACCTGAACAAAATAATGGGGTGGGCAACTACATGGCAGATGAGGTTTAATGTTGAAAAATGTAAAGTAATGCACCTGGGTGCCAGAAACCAGAAAGCAAGCTACTCTCTGGGGGGGGGGGAAACCTCTGGGTGAGTCTAGGATGGAAAGGGACCTGGGGGTACTGGTAGACAACAGGCTTGGCAGTGGCATGCAATGCCAAGCCGCTGCAAGCAAAGCCAACAGAATACTGGGATGTATAAAAAAGGGGATTCACTCCAGAAATAAAGAGATTATCCTCCCTCTCTACAAGACTCTGGTCCGGCCACATCTGGAGTATGCTGTCCAGTTCTGGGCACCGGTCCTCAGGAAGGATGTGCTGGAACTGGAGAGAGTCCAGAGAAGGGCAACAAAAATAATTAGGGGAATGGAGGACATCAGCTATGAGGAAAGACTACAAGCACTGAACTTATTCTCTCTGGAGAAGAGACGATTGAGAGGGGATATGATATCAATGTACAAATATTGTACTGGTGACCCTAGCATAAAGGAACAAACTATTCAGAGAAAGGGAATACAATAAGACACGTGGCAACTCACTAAAACTAGAGGAAAGGCCGTTTAACCTTAAAATGCGTAAGGGGTTCTTCACTGTAAGAGCGGTAAGGATGTGGAATTCTCTTCCACAAGCAGTCGTATCAGCAGGGAGCATTGATAGTTTCAAAAAACTATTAGATGGACACCTTAAAGACCACAACATACAGGGGTATACAATGTACAACATACAGGGGTATACAATGTACAACATACAGGGGTATACAATGTACAACATACAGGGGTATACAATGTACAACATACAGGGGTATACAATGTACAACATACAGGAGTATACAATGTACAACATACAGGGGTATACAATGTACAACATACAGGAGTATACAATGTACAACATACAGGGGCATACAATGTACAACATACAGGGGTATACAATGTACAACATACAGGGGTATACAATGTACAACATACAGGGGTATACAATGTACAACATACAGGAGTATACAATGTACAACATACAGGGGTATACAATGTACGATTAACAGCAAACACACACACATCATAGGTTGAACTGGATGGACTGATGTCTTTTTTCAACCTCACTAACTATGTAACTATGTAACTATGTGAGGGATCTACATGCACATTCGCCTTTGTGCATAAGCACCGGGGTCGAGGACAATTAATTAGAGGACATGCTGAGTGTAATCGATACATTAGCTATCTTATATCATTACCTTAAAACTTTGGAACCTTGATTTTTGTAACAGATATGTTGTTGCATGAAATATGTTTTTATCATCACTGTAGTTCAGGTTGGTTGGTACGTACAAAAGCGCCATCTAGTGCCCCCACAGCAGAATGCGTCCACATGTAGAAAACTAATTTTAACAGCTTCCAGTCTGTGTCGATTCTTACATTTCTCCCATATATGTTAAAATCAGCATTTTGTTTCTAGAAAATTACTTAGAATTAGAACCCCCAAATATTATAAATTTTTTTTTTTTAAGCAGACGCCCCTGGCAGAGGCTTGTTTACATGAGACCAGAACCGGAAGTGACAAAATCCTCAGTGCTTCTGATGTCACACAGTAGGAGGAACAGCAACACCTCCTCTCACTGTGTGCTCGGGAACCGGATGCCACCGGTCGCTTCCTTACCGGGCTCTCCGACGGTGACAGCGGAAGAAGGGGACCCCCTTGCATTGTCTGTAAAAGTGATACAGTGGCTATATAACCACTAGAATCACTTTTACTAGAAAGAGATTTGGCTACTGAAAAAAAAAAATACATATCGGGATCACGGCTGTAGCTGCAATCCTGATCCTGGTATACCCAGCTCAAGCCGCCGCGGTTTATAAACAGGGAATTGATGGGAAGGGGGTTCAACTGCATCTAAAACATAGGTGAGCACTGCCTATTGGGGTGTGCACCCCAAAGCTCAGAAAAAGAGGCAGTGGTTACATTTTTTAATGCCCTGTTGGGGGACTTTGGTGCATTATCAGGGATCTAAACAGACTTCTAATGTCTCATATTTAAGACTGAGCCTCAGCTGCACAGATGAAGGAACAGGAAGCACAGGCTTCCTATTCATTCGCAAACTGAAGCATAGTAAACTCTGTTTGCTATGCTTCAGTGATAAATGGACACAGGAGAGATAAGTACTGATCTTTCACTGTGTTCATTCACAACAGGAAGGGGCCAGAAAATGACATATTTACCAGCCCCAGGATCCCCCTGTATCAGAGCTGAAGGGAGGAAGATGATGAGAAGCCAGCAGTAAATATGAAGTGCTTACAGGCCTCCTATTCATTCACAAACTAAAGCATAGTAAGCACAGTTTACTATGCTTCAGCAATGAATGGACACATGGTGGGAAATCTCCACCAATGAGTACACAGAGGTTGGAGGAGAAGGCGGTGAATGTCCTTGCATGGCCTAGTCAGAGCCCAGACTTATCCCCATTGAAAATCTATGGAATGATTGAAGACTGCAGTCCACAAACAGTCCCCATGAAATGTAACTGAACTTGTGCAGTTCTGCAGAGAAGAGCGGGCAAATATTGCAAAGTTAGTAGAGAGAGACCAATCCCAACAGACTAAAGGCTGGAATTAAAGCAAAAGGTGATCCAACAAAATACTAACATAAGGGGGGGAGGGGGCGGGGGTGTCCTTTTTCCAACTCAGTGATTCTGTCTTTGATCTTTTTATATACTTTTTCTGACATGTTGGTGTTATATCTTTCACTTGGATGTTTTAAGTTGCACCCATAGGTGTGCACAGTCTATTGCATTAGGTTGTGCTTCCAAAGTTCAAACACACAGGCATGCATGCACGTGTTAGATATACAGTATATACAGTATCTCACAAAAGTGTGTACACCCCTCACATTTTTGTAAATATTTTATTCTATCTTTTCATGTGACAACACTGGGGAAATGACACTTTGCTACAATGTAAAGTAGTGAGTGTACAGCTTGTATAACAGTGTAAATTTGCTGTCCCCATAACTCAACACAGCCATTAATGTCTAAACCGCTGGCAACAAAAGTGAGTACACCCCTAAGTGAAAATGTTCAAATTGGGCCCATTTAGCCATTTTCCCTCCCCAGTGTCATGTGACTCATTAGTGTTACAAGGTCTCAGGTGTGAATGGGGAGCAGGTGTGTTAAATTTGGTGTTATCGCTCTCACTCTCTCATACTGGTCACTGGAAGTTCAACATGGCACCTCATGGCAAAGAACTCTCTGAGGATCTGAAAAAAAAAGAATTGTTGCTCTACATAAATATGGCCTAGGCTATAAGAAGATTGCCAAGACCCTGAAACTGAGCTGCAGCACGGTGGCCAAGACCATACAGCAGTTTAACAGGACAGGTTCCACTCAGAACAGGCCTGGCCATGGTCAACCAAAGAAGTTTAGTGCAGCGTCATATCCAGAGGTTGTCTTTGGGAAATAGACGTATGAGTGCTGCCAGCATTGCTGCAGAGGTTGAAGGGGTGGGGGGTCAGCCTGTCAGTGCTCAGACCATACGCCGCACACTGCATCAAATTGGTCTGCATGGCTGTCGTCCCAGAAGGAAGCCTCTTCTAAAGATGATGCACAAGAAAGCCCTCAAACAGTTTGCTGAAGACAAGCAGACTAAGGACATGGATTACTGGAACCATCTCCTGTGCTCTGATGAGACCAAGATAAACTTATTTGGTTCAGATGGTGTCAAGCGTGTGTGGCAGCAACCAGGTGAGGAGTACAAAGACAAGTGTGTCTTGCCTACAGTCAAGCATGGTGGTGGGAGTGTCATGGTCTGGGGCTACATGAGCGCTGCCGGCACTGGGGAGCTACCGTTCATTGAGGGAACCATGAATGCCAACATGTACTGTGACATACTGAAGCAGAGCATGATTCCCTCCCTTCAGAGACTGGGGGGCAGGGCAGTATTCCAATATGATAACGACCCCAAACACCTCCAAGATGACCACTGCCTTGCTAAAGAAGCTGAGGGTAAAGGTGATGGACTGGCCAAGCATGTCTCAAGACCTAAACCCTATTGAGCATCTGTGGGGCATCCTCAAATAGAAGGTGGAGGAGCACAAGCTCTCTAACATCCACCAGCTCTGTGATGTCATCATAGAGGAGTGGAAGAGGACTCCAGTGGCAACCTGTGAAGCTCTGGTGAACTCCATGGCCAAGAGGGTTAAGGCAGTGCTGGAAAATAATGGTGGCCACACAAAATATTGACACTTTTGGGCCCAATTTGGACATAATTAGTGATGGATGAACATCGGCCAGGGCGGTTCGCCAACGCTATCCGCGAAATCGCTCAAATGTTCGCGAACCGCATTCATTTTAATGGTAGGCGAACATTAAAAAGCTCCAGATCATATTTGCAGCCACAAAATACTAGCTGTGCACAATTTTTTTTTTTCCTAAATCAGCCAGGACTGACAGCAGCCGGTAAATACATGTCAAATACATATAGGGTCCATTCACACATCTGTAAAATTGGTCCGCATCAGTTCCACAATTTAGTGGAACATTTACAGACCCATTGATTTTCAATGCCAGTCTGAAAAATTAGGCATTCACAGGATAAAGAAGTAAGGGTCAGCCCCAAAAATTAGCCAAAATGCGTTCACTTGACAGCAAAGAACTTTGTATTCTGTGGCTGAAGGTACATTAGGCATTCACAGGATACAGAAGTAAGTGTCGGCCATTACAGGCCCCAAAAATTAGCCCACAGGCGTTCACCTGACAGAAAAGAACTTGGTTTTCTGTGGCTGGAGGTTGCTGTGTGGAGCAGGGACAGACTGTATAGTGACACAAGTCGCTAGCTAATAGGTCCACAAAAGTCTTTTGTCAGTATAGGGAGAGGTTGCTGTGTGGAGCAGGGACAGACTGTAGCAATTAGGCATTCAACGGACATAAAAGGCCTTTTATGCCGCTGTATTTACCTAAGACAGGGACCATGAATTGTTATGGGTGGTGGCGGATATTTGTGGCCTGTCATGAGGAATTTGAACCAAACATGGTATACTGGTCACATGTGTTGAATTCCTCCGAGATCCATGCCTCATTAATTTTTAGAAATGTGAGGTAGTCAACACTGTCGTGAGCTAGGCGAGTGCGCTTATCGGTCATGATCCCCCCTGCTGCGCTGAATTTCCTTTCGGACCAGACACTTGACGAGGGGCAAGCCAACAGTTCCATTGCAAATTGTGCAAGCTCTGGCCAGAGGTCAAGCTTGGCCATCCAGTAGTCCAGAGGTTCATCACTTCTCAGAGCGTCCACATTGGCCGTTAACCCGATGTAGTCGGACACCTGTTGGTCTATGCATTCCCTGATGCTGGAGCCTTTGCAGTCAATGCATAAGTTGCGGTAAGCCCAACACTCACCTAGGGACGATCCGCTGGACGGATGGAAAATAGAGTTCAGATTGGATGTCAGCAGACATGTCTCCGCTGACATCCGATGCCCCATAGACATGCATGGGGGGACCGTTCAGATCCGCAAAAAAAACGGACAGGTGGATCTGAACGGTCCGCCTGTGTGAAAGGGGCCTAAGAAGGCACCTGGACTCCCATCACCGAGCCCAGTGGAAGCAACACCATCAGAACCCACAAAGCCACACTCCAGGCTCTCACCGTCCAGCCTCTTCTCCTCTCTTCTCACAATTGTCCTCCACTCCACCTTCCATCATGCCATCCTTATGTTTTTCTAGAAAAAGGCAGGCTTCCATGGCCCAAATGTTCGAGCGTAAAAAAATGATGATGCCGGATAACCAACTCTCTTGCCCAACGGTTGACCGGTGGCTTGTCGGAACTGATAGCCCGCCAAATTTGTGGCCATTGGAACACCACTATGGAAGGTCTCAGGAAGGAAATATTTCTCGTAGAAGAACATCCCAGAGCTGTATGGCCATGTTCAGCGGCAAGTGAATGTATCTCTGGCACACAGTGTCGGTGCCAAGATACATCTGACCACAGACACGTGGTCTAGCAATAGCAAACATGGGCAGGGAAGGTATATAACTTTTACTGCCCACTGGGTGAACCTTCTGCCACACTGGTCCTGCACTCCTTTCAGCTTTGCGTTCACAGGCAGATCAGCGGCTGACACCGCTCAATTTGACAGTTGATAAAGTGGTGTGCGACAACGGTGCCAATCTGCTGAGCGCACTGAAACAGGGCAAAATTACACACGTGCCAAGCATGGCACACGTCCTGAACTTGATCGTGCAGCGATTGGTAGAGATGTATAGAACTGTTCGCCGGCGAACAGTTCCCGGCGAACTTAGCATGTTCGCGTTCGCCGCTGCCGGCGAACATATGCGATGTTCGGTCCGCCCCCCATAAGACATCATTGAGGCAAACTTTGACCCTGAACTTTACAGTCAGCAGACACATTTCCAGCCAATCAGCGTACCTCCCTCCCACACCCTCCCACCTCCTATAAATAAGCAAGGGCAGCATCCATCTTAGATCATTCTGAAACAGTGTGTGTAGTGAGAATAGGGAGAGAGCTGCTGCTGCTGCTGCTGCTGTTAAGCTAGGGACAGTTAGTCAGTGTTCCTGGTCTTGCAGTGTTCTTGGTCCACTACTGCTGTAATATCAGCACCCCAAAAAGCCCTTCTAAGCGCTGGTATTTGTGGTTTTTTTTTTTTTTATATATATATATATATATATACCTAGCGTCCCCAAAAGCCCTTTTAAGGGCTGGTAATTGAGTTGTTTCTTCATATATATATATATATCTATATCTATCTAGTGTCCCCAAAAGCCCTTTTAAGGGCTGGTAATTGAGGATTTTTTTATTTTTATATATATACATATATATATATATATATATAGTGTCCCCAAAAGCCCTTTCAAGGGCTGGTAAGGTAATAGATTTTTTTCTTTATATATATATATATATATATATATATATATCTATTGTACACTGCAGTTGCCTGCCCGCTGTGTGTGAGAGGCCACAGACCTACCACAGACTGTACTGTGTGCACACCACACTCATTTCGGGTGGCACAGGCACAGTACCTGGCATTTTAAAAAATATTTTTTTTTTCTCTGTCATAATTGCAGTGAGTGCTGTGTCAGGTCCACAGAGTGCACTGTACCCACTGCAGTGCACTGCCCACCACTGATATATATACGTTGGCACAGCATCTTGTTGCAATAAATTGAAAAAAAAAATATTTTTTATTATTGCAGTTGCCTGGGCTGCCAGTGACTGTCAGGTCCACAGAGTGTACTGTGCCCACTGCAGTGCCACTGTGTGCCCACCCACCACTGATATATAAGGTGGCACAGCAGCTTGCAAAGTAAAAAATATATATATATTTTTTTAAATTGCAGTTGCCTGGGTGCCAGTGACTGCTGTCAGGTCCACAGAGAGTGTACTGTGCCACTGCCCACCCACCACTGATATATAAGGTGGCACAGCAGCTTGCAAAGTAAAAAAATATATATATATTTTTTAAATTGCAGTTGTCTGGGTGCCAGTGACTGCTGTCAGGTCCACAGAGAGTGTACTGTGCCACTGCCCACCCACCACTGATATATAAGGTGGCACAGCAGCTTGCAAAGTAAAAAAATATATATATATTTTTTAAATTGCAGTTGCCTGGGTGCCAGTGACTGCTGTCAGGTCCACAGAGAGTGTACTGTGCCACTGCCCACCCACCACTGATATATAAGGTGGCACAGCAGCTTGCACTCATAGTACAACAGTAACAACACATTAAAAAAAAAATGACAGGCAGAGGCAGGCCACCCCGCAAGGGCCGTCGTGGTCGTGGTGCTGTGATTTCCTTAGGCCCTAGAATAATGCCCAGTGTTCAGAGGCCACCACAGCCCCTGAACTCAAAAAATTCTGAGGCCATAGTTGACTGGCTTACACAGGACACCCAATCGTCTACAGCTTCCGCTCGGAACCTTAATGCACCATCCTCCTCCAGCTCAGCTTCGGGCACCTCTCAATTTACCACTCGCCAGCCCGCCGGCACCACCACCAACACTAGCACCACAGCCGCTTCACTTGATCCGTCAGAGGAGTTATTTTCACATCAGTTTGAAGAAATAAGTGATGCGCAACTATTAGTGCCAGAGGATGTAGATAACGGGGATATGTCTCAGTCAGGCAGCATTATACACATGGACGTACATTGTGATGATGATGATGTTGTACCTGCTGCTGCTGCCTTTGCTGAGTTGTCAAGTGAAGCGGCTGATGATGACGATGTGTCTGTGGATGTCACCTGGGTGCCTGCTCGAAGAGCAGAAGAAGAGGGGGAAAGTTCAGATGGGGAGACAGAGAGGAGGAGGAGACGAGTTGGAAGCAGGGGGAGGAGGTCATCGCAAGCAGCTAGTGGCGCAGTCAGACAGCATGTAGATTCGGCACCCGGGGTCAGCCAGACAGCACGCCAATCAACGCAAGCTGTTGCCACCACCAGAATGCCGTCCTTGCAAAGCTCAGCAGTGTGGCATTTTTTTTGTGTGTCTGCCTCTGATATCAGCGATGCCATTTGTAACCTGTGCCAAAAGAAACTGAGTCGTGGGAAGTCCAACACCCACCTAGGTACAACTGCTTTGCGAAGGCACATGATCTCACATCACAAACGCCTATGGGATCAACACATGAGTAAAAGCAGCACACAAACTGAAAGCCACCATCCTCCTCCTGGTCCAGCATCTTCAGCCACGTCAACCACTGCTGTCCTCCATGCCCCCTATCAACAACCCGCCCCTCCGCCTCTCACCTTCAGCAGTTCCTGCTCGTCACCTGCCCACAGTCAGGTGTCTGTGAAGGAAATGTTTGAGCGCAAAAAGCCAATCTCGCAGAGTCACCCCCTTGCCCGGCGTCTGACAGCTGGCTTGTCGGAACTCTTAGCCCGCCAGCTTTTACCATACAAGCTGGTGGAGTCTGAGGCCTTCAAAAAATTTGTCGCTATTGGGACACCGCAGTGGAAGGTACCCGGCCGAAATTATTTTTCACAAAAGGCAATCCCCAACCTGTACTCTATTGTGGAAAAGGAAATCATGTCACGTCTGGCACACAGTGTTGGGGCAAGGGTCCATCTGACCACTGATAGCTGGTCTGCAAAGCACGGTCAGGGCAGGTATATAACGTACACTGCGCATTGGGTAAACCTGCTGGCGGCTGCCAAGCATGGAATGCGTGGCTCTGCTGCAGAGGAGTTGGTGACACCGCCACGACTTGCAGGCAGGCCTGCTGCCACCTCCTCTACTCCTCCTACTCCATCCTCTATGCTAACCTCCTCGGCTGAGTCCTCTTCTGCTGTTGCGTCTTGCTCCACACCAACTGCACCCCCCCAGCTCCCCAGGGGCTATTCCACATGCCGGATACGACAGTGTCACGCTGTCTTGGGGTTGACTTGCCTGAAAGCAGAGAGTCACACCGGACCAGCACTACTGTCCGCCCTGAATGCACAGGTGGATCAGTGGCTGACCCCGCACCAACTGGAGATCGGCAAAGTGGTGTGTGACAACGGGAGCAATTTGTTGGCGGCATTGAATTTGGGCAAGTTGACACATGTGCCGTGCATGGCACATGTGTTGAATCTGATTGTGCAACGTTTTGTGCAGAAGTACCCAGGCTTACAGGACGTCCTCAAGCAGGCCAGGAAGGTGTGTGGCCATTTCAGGCGTTCCTACACGGCCATGGCGCACTTTGCAGATATTCAGCGGCGAAACAACATGCCAGTGAGGCGCTTGATTTGCGACAGCCCGACACGTTGGAATTCAACACTGCTAATGTTCGACCGCCTGCTCCAACAAGAAAAAGCGGTCAACGAGTATTTGTATGACCGGGGTGCTAGGACAGCCTCTGCGGAGCTGGGTATTTTTTTGCCACGCTACTGGACGCTCATGCGCAATGCCTGTAGGCTCATGCGTCCTTTTGAGGAGGTGACAAACCTAGTGAGTCGCACTGAAGGCACCATCAGCGACATCATCCCATATGTTTTTTTCCTGGAGCGTGCCCTGCGAAGAGTGCTGGATCAGGCCGTAGATGAGCGTGAAGAGGAAGAGGAAGAGTTGTGGTCACCATCACCACCACCAGAAACAGCCTTACCATTGATTGCTGGACCTGCGGCAACACTGGAAGAGGAGTGTGAGGAAGAGGAGTCAGAGGAGGAATGTGGCTTTGAGGAGGAGGAACACCAACCACAGCAGGCATCCCAGGGTGCTCGTTGTCACCTATCTGGTACCCGTGGTGTTGTACGTGGCTGGGGGGAAGAACACACCTTCAATGACATCAGTGAGGACGAGGAATTGGACATGAGTAGCTCGGCATCCAACCTTGTCCAAATGGGGTCTTTCATGCTGTCATGCCTGTTGAGAGACCCTCGTATAAAAAGGCTGAAGGAGAACGACCTGTACTGGGTGGCCACGCTACTAGACCCCCGGTATAAGCAGAAAGTCTGTGACATGTTACCCAATTACCGGCAGTCGCAAAGGATGCAGCAGCTACAAAATAAGTTAAAAACTATGCTCTACACAGCGTATAAGGGTGATGTCACAGCACAACGGGAATCCAACAGGGGAAGAGGTGAAAGTAATCCTCCTCCTACCACCACAACCACGCCGGCAAGGACAGGACGCTTTACAGACGTCTTGTTGATGGAGGACATGCGAAGCTTTTTTAGTCCTATGCATCGCCACAGCCCTTCGGGGTCCACCCTCAGAGAACGACTCGACCGACAGGTAGCAGACTACCTTGCCTTAACTGCAGATATCGACACTCTGAGGAGCGATGAACCCCTTGACTACTGGGTGTGCAGGCTTGACCTGTGGCCTGAGCTATCCCAGTTTGCCATTGAACTTCTGGCCTGCCCCGCTTCAAGTGTGCTGTCAGAAAGGACCTTCAGCGCAGCAGGAGGTATTGTCACTGAGAAGAGAAGTCGCCTAGGTCAAAAAAGTCTTGATTACCTCACGTTTATTAAGATGAATGAGGCATGGATCCCGAAGGGACTGACAGTGGGGGATGCATTTGACTAAAAAAGGCCTGGTGATGACTGAGATGCCTTGGCCTAAAAATGGTCCACACGCTGCTGTATATAATCATTCTCTGCATGCCGGATGACTTACGTGACGTCTCCGCCACCAACTACGGTTCAAGCAGCAATGTTTTAGTGCACTTTCTGCCTTAAAACCTCAATTTTTCAGGCCGCTGCTACAGCAGCGGCTGCAACAATACCTACTTTTTCATGCATGTGTACATGCCTAATTTTTCTGGCCTCTGGTGCTACACTGTGGCTGCAAAAAAACAAAAAACAAAAAAAAAGGCACATACATGTGTCAATTCCCCTTCGTGATCGTTACCTTGTCGTGGTGAAGGGGCTTGCGTATCACAATGAAGCGATCACCTCTAGGATTGTGTTGGCACACCCCAGATGATAAGGTCGTTGCTTCATTGTGTACAGACCAAAAGCGATCCGCAGGATAATTTTTCATAAAAAAAAACATTCATTTTCTTTCATTCTTTCTGCGGAGCTGGGTATTTTTTGGCCGCGTTACTGAATGCTCATGAACAATGGCTGTAGGCTCATGCGTCCTTTTGCGGAGATGACAACCCTGGTGGTCAGTCGAACCCAAGGCAACATCATCGACCTCATCCCATATGCGTTTTTTCTGGAGCGTGCCCTGCGAAGAGTACTGGATCAGGCTGTAGATGAGCATGAAGAGGAAGAGTTGTGGTCCTCATCACCACCAGAAGCAGCCTTGTCGTTGTCAATTGCTGGACCTGTGGCAACGCAGAGAGAGGAGTCTGAAGAAGAGAAGTCAGAGGAGGAAGGTGGCTTTGAGGAGGTGGAATACCAGCCACAGCAGGCGTCCCAGGGGGCTTGTTCTCACCTTTCGGGGACCCTTGGTGTTGTATGTGGCTGGGTGGAGGAAGAGACCTTCAATGATGTCAGTGAGGACAAGGAACGGGACATGGCTAGCTTGGTATCCAACCTTGTGCAAATTGGGAGTTTGCGGTTGTGCAAATGGACTGACTGACTGTTAAACGGGGAGTTTGGTCTGTCAGAGTTTGGTCTGTCACTGTGAAGCGGGCAACGGGCGTAACCCTTACACTACTTGACCGATAAAACATCATACCTGATCGTATTCACACACTGGATGTTTTAGTGCTGGTTTACACTGCCGCTACCACTAAAGTAGCGTCGCTTCCAGTGCGACTTTGGCGCGACTTAGCGCGACTTTGGCGCGACCTCATCGCGAGGTGACTTTTTATTTGGCCAATCACAATATCATGTTTTGTTACCGTCACCTAATTTCCTTTTCCTGTTTTTTGTTTTACATATTTCCCCATGTGTGCAGTGTTGTCTGTGTCATAGCTCAACTGATAGGCATGTTTGCCTTGGCATATCATATTTCAGCTTGCCAGAAAGAAAAAAAGACAGCTGGAAAGACACTGCATTAGTTTTCTACTAAAAATCATAAGAAAAATGCTGTTTTTTTGGGTTGTGGACATACTACAGAGCTGAAACTTGACAGGTACACTTTTTAGACCCCCCAGACACTAAATACAAAAAATGACATGCCTGCCTAAAAAAATGCCCGATAAATGCCTGCAAGAGAAAAAGACAGCCGCAGAGAAGCCGTATTCCTGAAAATATAAGAAAAATGCTGTTTTTTAGGGGTTCTGGACATGCTACAGATCTGAAACTTGACAGGTACACTTTTGTGACCCCCCAGACACTAAATACAAAAAATGACATGCCTGCCTAAAAAAATGCCCGATAAATGCCTGCAAGAGAAAAAGACAGCCGCAGAGAAGCCGTATTCCTGAAAATATAAGAAAAATGCTGTTTTTTAGGGGTTCTGGACATGCTACAGAGCTGAAACTTGACAGGTACACTTTTGTGACCCCCCAGACACTAAATACAAAAAATGACATGCCTGCCTAAAAAAATGCCCGATAAATGCCTGCAAGAGAAAAAGACAGCCGCAGAGAAGCCGTATTCCTGAAAATATAAGAAAAATGCTGTTTTTTAGGGGTTCTGGACATGCTACAGATCTGAAACTTGACAGGTACACTTTTGTGACCCCCCAGACACTAAATACAAAAAATGACATGCCTGCCTAAAAAAATGCCCGATAAATGCCTGCAAGAGAAAAAGACAGCCGCAGAGAAGCCGTATTCCTGAAAATATAAGAAAAATGCTGTTTTTTAGGGGTTCTGGACATGCTACAGAGCTGAAACTTGACAGGTACACTTTTGTGACCCCCCAGACACTAAATACAAAAAATGACATGCCTGCCTAAAAAAATGCCCGATAAATGCCTGCAAGAGAAAAAGCCAGCCGCAGAGAAGCCGTATTCCTGAAAATATAAGAAAAATGCTGTTTTTTAGGGGTTCTGGACATGCTACAGAGCTGAAACTTGACAGGTACACTTTTGTGACCCCCCAGACACTAAATACAAAAAATGACATGCCTGCCTAAAAAAATGCCCGATAAATGCCTGCAAGAGAAAAAGCCAGCCGCAGAGAAGCCGTATTCCTGAAAATATAAGAAAAATGCTGTTTTTTAGGGGTTCTGGACATGCTACAGAGCTGAAACTTGACAGGTACACTTTTTAGACCCCCCAGACACTAAATACAAAAAATGACATGCCTGCCTATAAAAATGCCCGATAAATGCCTGCAAGAGAAAAAGCCAGCCGCAGAGAAGCCGTATTCCTGAAAATATAAGAAAAATGCTGTTTTTTAGGGGTTCTGGACATGCTACAGAGCTGAAACTTGACAGGTACACTTTTGTGACCCCCCAGACACTAAATACAAAAAATGACATGCCTGCCTAAAAAAATGCCCGATAAATGCCTGCAAGAGAAAAAGCCAGCCGCAGAGAAGCCGTATTCCTGAAAATATAAGAAAAATGCTGTTTTTTAGGGGTTCTGGACATGCTACAGAGCTGAAACTTGACAGGTACACTTTTGTGACCCCCCAGACACTAAATACAAAAAATGACATGCCTGCCTAAAAAAATGCCCGATAAATGCCTGCAAGAGAAAAAGCCAGCCGCAGAGAAGCCATATTCCTAAAAATATAAGAAAAATGCTGTTTTTTAGGGGTTCTGGACATGCTACAGAGCTGAAACTTCACAGGTACACTTTTTAGACCCCCCAGATGCTAAATCCAAAGAAATGTTTTATTTTTATTTTTTTTTAATTTTTCCAATAATTGGCTCTCTATCAAAAAATTATAATTTTTAAGAACTTTTTTTTGCGTGATCCCTCTCCGGCATGCCACAGTCCAGGTGTTAGTCCCCTTGAAACAACTTTTCCATCACTATTGTGGCCAGAAAGAGTCCCTGTGTGTTTTAAAATTCGCCTGCCTATTGAAGTCTATGGCGGTTCGCCCGGTTCGCCGGTTCGCGAATTTTAGGTTCGCGACATCACTAGCGATTGGTTGTCAAATACCCTGGGGTCCAGGACGTTTTGCGGCAGGCCAGGAAAATCTCGGCTCATTTCAGAAGATCTTACACAGCCATGGCTCGCCTTGCTGACATTCAGCGGCGACACAACCTGCCCGTCAGACAATTATTTGTGAC
Source organism: Pelophylax lessonae (assembly GCF_965119305.1). Taxonomy (NCBI): domain Eukaryota; kingdom Metazoa; phylum Chordata; class Amphibia; order Anura; family Ranidae; genus Pelophylax; species Pelophylax lessonae. The sequence continues at coordinate 11,111,808 of NC_138776.1, read as the reverse complement.
TGCCTGACGCAATGGAACTCAACCTTGTATATGCTTGATAGGCTGCTCCAGCAGAAATGTGCAGTTAATGACGACCTGTTCGAACTCTGCGGCAGGACAGGTTCTGGGGAGCTTGGGTTTTTTTCACCGCGCCAGTGGCTGCTCATGCGTGACGCATGCAGACTTCTGCTGCCATTAGATGAGATCACCAAACTGGTCAGTCGTGGCCAGGGTGCCATCAGTGACGTCGTACCTTACGCCTTCTTTCTGGAGCGTGCATTGCGTCGTGTCATTGATCAAGCCGTCGAGGAGCAGGAGCGGGAAGATGAGGAAGTCGCAATGCTGGATGAATATAGAAAGCATATTATAGTGGATTTGTATTGTGCAGCATTGTGACTGGTGAGCGGTTCTGCAGCAATACTACAACTACAAAGAAATTATTTGTAATAGACCAGTGGCCCCCCAAAACGACAGATTGAAGCAGGGGTGTTATAACAATATACTTTCATAATAGTGTATTTAGGTACTGCAGAAATTTTGCCTCTGCATCATCAACGTCACCTTTCCTTCCACTAACATTAGAGATCTCGGAGTAGGCAGCAACAGCGGGGACCAACCTCCTTGGGCTGATCTGGGTACTGACATTAGACTGCTGAGTGGCGGCTGTTGCTTCCTCCTCTTCCTGATCCGATGCCAAGAATGGCTGTTCATCATAAATGTCTTGTGATGGATCGGAAAATAATTCCAGTGACTCAAGCGGAGGGTATATGGTGGTGTTGGTGGTGGTGTCTTTAGGGGTGCACACAGCAGAGAATGAATAGGGTGCAGATAGAGAGGATGAAAGGGGGTGCAGAAGAGGAAGGCTGAGTGAGCCACTGAACCAAGTCTGGTGCGTCCCTTGACGTAATCGAACGCACCTTCTGCAACTTCCCACTTTGGCTCCGGCCTGGTGCTCCTGCCCTACCCCTACCACCCCTGCCTCTTCCTCTGCCTGACATTTTTTAAATGACCCTATGACAAAAGTCTCTAGAGAAGCGCAGTATATGTGGAAGAAGTTATGTAAAACCCCGCTTCAATCTGTCGTTTTGGGGGGCCACTGGTCTATCACACCAGTTATAATACTTTTTTTCCCAGTAACGTTTGTCACTGTGTGTAGCAGCGAGTTAACGCAGCGAAAGAGGACAAATTTCTGCAGTACCCAAATACACTATAATATGCTTTCTATATTAGAAAGTATATTAAAAGTGTATTACACCCCTATATACTGCACACCAAACAATAGTACACCTATACCAGTCCTTTTAAAGGACTTTTGTGGAGCGATTTGTGTCACTAACAGTCTGTCCCTGCTCCCCACAGCAACCTCCCCCTACACTGACAAAAGACAGAATATAGACCAAACAATAGTACACCTATGTAGGTATGGTGAGGTAAAGTGGCGCTGCCTAGTGGTCTAAAATTACAGTAAATGCGGTTGATTTACGTGAAAATCACCGCACAGCGTCCCGGAAGCGGCCGCTAATGAGGAACTCGCGGCCCCTACTGCTTGGATACCTATTGTTTTTACTAGTTATGTGAGTACCTGACTTATTTCTGATTTAATAAAGCACTTTATATTACGGTACATCACTATATCGGGACTTCTTTCTTTTATTACCATCGTACACATCCAAGAGGAGTCTTCTACTACCTGGTCAAAAGTGGGGGTATCCCCTCCCCCCGTCCTTCCATAGGAGCCATACAGACTACGCTGCAATAAGGTCCATTACCCCTGTAGGGGTACTTACCTCCGGTGAGTGCGGGAGGAATAAGAGGGGTGCACCTGCGTGTCTTTGCCCACCACCCACCCCACTCCCTAAAAGAGCACTACAAACACTTTATTTTCACTTGAATATTTATTGGTGATCAACTTTATATATTTTAGTCACGGATTCACTCAACAACTTATCAACTGTTGGACTGCTTTTATTTGGTTCACTGCATGAGCACCTTTTAAAATTGTTTGTATCTAATATTGTGAATGCATTATGTTTATATACTTTCAGCTCATATTATAAGAATCACTGTTTTTATTTATATTTATAATTTGTATTATATATATATATTTTTGCACATTGCACTTTACCACTTCAGAGACACTTTCACTAATATATTTATTTAATCTGATACCTCTAAGACATTTATAAATTAGCACTTTTTCACATAAATCAACCGCATTTACTGTAATTTTAGACCACCAGGCAGCGCCACTTTACCTCACCATACCTACATACTCTGATATAGCCTTTGGGCCATATTTTGAGGTAGGCTGCAGCCTTTGCTAATTGTCCACAAGCGCGGATCCCCTTTTTTCTAATAGTACACCTACACCAGTCCTTTTAAGGACTTTTGTGGACCTATTACCGAGCAATTTGTGTCACTGACAATCTGTCCCTGCTCCACACAGCAACCTCTCCCTACACTGACAAAAGGCAGAATGTAAAATGGCAGCCAGATCAGGTCTATTTATAAGGTAGGGGGTATGCCCATGTGCTGAAATGTCTCAATTGGCTGTCCTGTACCACCTGATGGATGTGTCATGGGTCAAAGATCTTCACAATGTAAACGAATATGGTGGCCGCGAACATCGCCATATGTTCGCATGATCGGCGGACAGCGAAAGAGCAAAGTTCGCCGCCAACCGACCGCTAGGCGAACGGCAAGGCCATCTCTAGGCATTGTCACTTAGGGGTGTACTCACTTTTGTTGCCAGCGGTTTAGACATTAATGGCTGTGTGTTGCGTTATTTTGAGGGGACAGCAAATTTACACTGTTATACAAGCTGTACACTCACTACTTTACATTGTAGCAAAGTGTCATTTCTTCAGTGTTGTCACATGAAAAGATAGAATAAAATATTTACAAAAATGTGAGGGGTGTACTTACTTTTGTGAGATACTGTATATATAATATACTGTACATACATACCCACACTCTTAGGAATAAATGTAAAAAAATAAAATAAAATGTATTAAAAAAAAACTATGTTAGTGGGGCAAAGGCTGGTGTCAGTCGTTTTTTATTTGTATTATCTTTTACAGTGTTATTATTTTTTACAATTTTATTTTTATATTATTTTTTTACAATTTTTAAGGAGCCCCGTTATGGGGGGGGGGGGGTGGGGGCTTCGGTGAAATTTCAGCAGGGGGAATCTACGCAACACAAGGTGATTAGGGTGTGCCCAGGCACATCCGGCACATCCACCGCACATACCTATGTAAAAACAACTGGAGAAAACAAAAACTGTGTCTGTCTTCATTTCAGGCTGCAAAGCAACAAAATGTGATTATTTGAAAGGTGGGTGATTCTTTTCTATACCCGCTGTATATGCAAAAGGGGTGCGGATAGAGGCCATTGATTTTAAAGGAAAATGCATCAAGCAAATCTCTGCTTTATAAGGAATTTTCAGTAGCTCGGCTGAGCGATCGATCTTCCACAATTGCAAGCTGGTAATAGAATTCACATGTGATTAATCCCCTCTCTTCTCCTCCATAGACATGAATGGAAGTAGGAGGTGAATCCCTCAACAATTGCTCATTTTGGAGATTTTTGGGACACTTTTTCCATCTAAGTATTCTCCTGTGAGATTCATCCCATGACACAGATCTCCCAAGATTCCTCTGAAGGAGATCACATGAGAGGTTTTGCCTCCCAAGTGTATCTCTGCAAAATAATCCCCAAACTGTTCTGTGCAAACTGAGAACTAACCTGCAGCTGCAGAATATAGTGTCAGAGAGCGACATCTAGTGGATAAATTGTAATCTGCACTTCTGAATTCATAGCCAACCTCCGGTCAATCGTTCAAGCGAGAATCGCGAGAATGTATCTTTAATATATAATGCTCTAAAATGACGTAAAATGAAAGAAAGCAACCATAAAAACACATTAAAATCAAATAGAGCTTTTTCTTTATACCTTACCTGTTATTATATAGGTCAAATCTACACTTTTGAAATATAGAAGCAGGGCTGCTGTTAGAAATCAGGGGGACAGTCTACATGGGAGCCCCCCTCCCCGAATATATCAAGAAGACATAATTTTCAATAAAAATACACTAAAATAATTATTAGTGGATGCAAACATAACAGAGAACCTGTATAAATTAGCGCTTTTTAAATGTTTTTTACATTTTAGAAAAAAAAAAAATTATATATGTACATGTATATATTTTTTAAATGTTAAAAATGTTTACAATTATTTTATTTTACATTTTTTTAAAATTATTCATTACAATGTTTAATTGATATATTTTCATAGGACAGGGAAGCCTGCAGCACTGCGGGAGGGGGGGATGAAGGGGGGGGGGGGCACAATGCAGAATGGATCAGAAGCATGCAGAACAGGGAGGGGGATTGGTGTTGGATAAGCGATTACAAAAATGATGCCCTCTTGCCCTGTGTCTGTGTCTTTCCCTGCAGCAGCTGAAAAACTGGCAGGAGGGGGAGAAACTGGCTTTCAGCTGCTGCAGAGAGCCGCACAGGGCATCCTTCTGTAATTGCCCCTCCCCCCGACCGCACCGATTCCTCGTGTTGTTGGGGCCCCCCTGTGTGCCCGGACCTCCTACAGGAAGACTGGTGCCCCCCCCCCCATCAGCCGCCCTGTATAGAAGCACTGGTGCGCTGCTACAGCTGGCTGATGGGGTATTGCAAGGGATAAAATGTTGTAAATATATGAAAAGTGAATTGCTGCTACCACCAAAATCAAATACTCAAAACTTAACCAAGAGAATAAGGCTCCATGTACACGGGACGCTGGAAATGGCCGTTTAGGAGCAGTTGGGTGTTTTTTTCAGAAGCTTATCTGTCCATGTACACATGGTCGTTTACAGTCATTTGCAGGCAGTTGCGTTCAGGGATGTTTTTTAGAACGCAATTATTTGCGTTCGAACATGTGTTTCCCGGCGTTTCAAACGCAAAAACGCGACTGAACGCGTCCGAACGTGACCGAACGCGATGACCCGCGTTTAGCGTTCGCGTTTTTCCATTTTAAAGGGGAATCATTTTTTTGACCTCTAGGAACGGTTCTAAACACAAACGCCCACAAACGCCTGCTAAACGCGGGTACAAACGCGACCGAACGGACGTTTCAAACGTCCTAAAAATTCCAGCATTCAAAGGGACTTTTAACAACGTCCCGTGTACATGGAGCCTAAATAGTTATTTGGGGCGCTATACTTAAAAAACAAAAAAATACATAAGATTCATAATCCTATTACAACCAACATACAAAATCAAAACTAAAGCCAAAATATCATTGTGATCTGAAAATAAACCAGTAGATTAATGCCAAATGTGAACCATGAAATAAATCCAAAAATAATGTAAAATTGATACACTCATAAGATATAAGTATCAAAATAGTGTGAAATGTTCTTCCAATAATAAAAAATAAATCCATGAATCCCTTTAACCACTTCTGGACCAGAAGGTTCCCCCCCCTTAATGACCAGGCCATTTTTTTTGCGATTCAGCACTGCATTACTTTAACTGACAATTGCGCAGTTGTGCGACGCTGTACCTAAATAAAATTGACGTCCTTTTTCCCCACACAAATAGAGCTTTCTTTTGGTGTTATTTGATCACCTGTGCGATTTTTGCTTTTTGCAATAAACAAAAAAAGAGACAATTCTGAAGAAAAATAAATAAATAAAAAATAAATAAATAAAAAATAAATAAATAAATAAATAAATATATATTTCACATTCTGCTATATAACATTCTCAAAAAAATAAAAATAAATGTAAAAATCAAATTTTTCATCAGGCCAATTTGTATTCTGCTACATATTTTTGGTAAAAAAAAAAAAAAATCCCAATAAGCGTATTTTGATTGGTTTGCGCAAAAGTTATCGCGTCTACAAACTAGGGAAAAGATTTATGTCATTTTTATTTATTTACTTTCATACTAGTAATGGCGGCGATCTGCGATTTTTAGCGGGACTGCGACATTGCGGCGGACAGATCGGACCCCTAACTGACATTTTGATACTTTTGTGGGGGACCAGTGACATCACTACAGTAATCAGTGCTAAAAATATGCACTGTTACTGTAATAATGACACTGGCAGGGAAGGGGTAAACAGCAGCGGTGATCAAAGGGTTAAGTGCGAGACTAGGGGAGTGTTTTCTAACTGCAAGGGGGGTGGGCTTGTGAAATCAATACAGAGACCTCTGATCCTAAATAGGAGGATCACAGGCGCTCTGTGTTGATAGCAGAGAGAACAACGGTCAGCTGTGTTTACAACAGCAGACCGCTGTTCTGCCTCCACGGGGAGCGATCGCGGGTGCCCGGCGGCAATCACAGCCATCGGCCCTTGCAGATCAGCTTTCCCGCTGGCGAATGGCCACGTGGACGTGCCCCCCCATGATCGTTACCGTGAAGCGCCATACAGGTTCGGAGATTCGTGGGAACCTGCCGCCGTATATCTGCAGGGGCTGGTCGGTAAGTGGTTCATGAGACATCCGGGGGTCCCCTGTGCTCCGTTGATTCAAATGCATTTGATTGTTTCCTGGCCATGCTGGCAGGGCTAAGTGAAAGGAGGACCCAGAAGTGACGTCATACACATTGGTTCCGGGTCAGCAAGAAGAAGGGGGGGGGGAGCTGAAGCATGTGCACTCAGCGCTCGCCCCTCTACCCGGCAGCACCTGGCATGCTGTTCCTGAATTCCACTGACTTCAATGGAGTTCCGATTTGTCACCCCAAACTGTACTCATGCTTGCAGATTCTGCCCCAATCTGACATATCAAAGGGTATATTTAAAAAATAACCCAAAGTGGTACAAAGGAATAGGATAGGACCCAAGACCGAGGTGTCAAGAAAATGGAATGAAGATTTGTGCACGTGTGCATGGATAGCCCAAGTAAATTAGAATGTAGAAGATTATGGAAGAAAGTGGATAATATGTAACATCGCCACCAAGTAACATAGGATATGTATATACCTATTAGGGATGATCGAACTTTTGAAAATTTCGGTTCGACCAGAACACCCGAACTTCCCGAAAGTTCAGCCCGGATTTCAGAACCCCATTGAAATCAATGGGACCCAAACTTCGGTAATCAAAAAACACCATTTTGAAGCCCTAAACCCAATAAATGCCCCTAAAAAGTGCCTAGGGTTCTGGGTCATGCCCCAGGGACTATTAATCACACAAAAAAATGTTCTTAATAATTGGCGTTTTTGATAGAGAGACAATTATTGAAAAAATTATTGAAAAAAAAAGAGATTTCTTTTGATTTAGTGTCTGGGGGGGGGAGGTCTAAAAAGTGTACCTGTGAAGTTTCAGCTCTGTAGCATGTCCAGAACCAGAAAAAAAGATTGTTTGTATTAGAATTGCAGTAGAGCAGGGATAGGGCTCCGCTATTTTCACACCTGGCCGTTTTTGTTTCAGGCGTTTATTGGGCTTATTTGTGGACGTCTTTGGAGGCAGGCATGACATCTGAACTTCTGTGTAGGGGTATATATACACACACACATGTATGTATATATACACATACACACATATAGGTGTGAAAGTAGCGGAACCCTATGCCTGCGCTAATGAATTTATTTGCAGGCATAGGGCTCCGCTCCTATCACACCTATATGTGTGTATGTGTATAAATACATATAAGTGTGTGTGTATATATACCCCTACACAGAAGTTCAGATGTTATGCCTGCCTCCAAAGACGCCTAAAAAATGCCCAAAAAACCGCCTGCAACAACACACCTGGGCGTTTTTGTTGCAGGGTTTTTTTGGGCATTTTTTGGGCGTCTTTGGAGGCAGGCATAACATCTGAACTTCTGTATAGGGGTATATCTACACACACACTTATATGTATATATACACATACACACATATAGGTGTGATAGCAGCGGAGCCCTATGCCTGCAAATAATTTCATTAGCGCAGGCATAGGGTTCTGCTTCTTTTACACCTATATTTATTTATTTATTTATTTCAGGTTCTTGTATAGCGCTGTCAATTTACGCAGCGCTTTACATATACATTGCACATTCACATCAGTCCCTACCCTCAAGGAGCTTACAATCTAAGGTCCCTAACTCGCATTCATACATACATAGTAGGGCCAATTTTTATACAGGATCCAATTAACCTACCAGCATGTCTTTGGAGTGTGGGAGGAAACCGGAGTACCCGGAGGAAACCCACGCAGGCACAGGGAGAACATGCAAACTCCAGGCAGGTAGTGTCATGGTTGGGATTCGAACCAGCGACCCTCTTGCTGCTAGGTGAAAGTGCTAACCACTACACCACTGTGTGTATATGTGTATGTGTATATATACATACATGTGTGTGTGTATATACCCCTACACAGAAGTTCAGATGTCATGTCTGCCTCCAAAGACGTCCACAAAAAAGCCCAATAAAACGCCTGCAACAAAAACGGCCAGGTGTGACAGGAGCGAAGCCACTATCCTGCTCTACTGCAATTCTAATACAAACAATCTTTTTTCTGTGGCGGTCACCCTGATATGGAAGGGTTTGGTCACCCTGCCATAGCAGTCAGAGTCAGTTCACCCTACACTACACTACAGTCACCCTGACACTTAACACTTTCCCTCCAGAAACTAGATTATTAAATCTAACTATAGTGGAAAATAGTACCCTAACTACACTAGATATCCCTTTCCTCACACTAATAATTGCTAAATGACACTTTTGAAGCAGAAGTAACAGAACTGCTTCCACTCTTTTCCACAGCCCTGTATTACAATGCTAGGAATTTGGCGGGGGCTATCTTATATACTGGGGGGCGTATTCACTACTGATTGGCCTTTGGACCCCCTAGTCACTCCTAACACATTCCTAGCATCCTCCTGCCACCTCAATTGGCTTTTACTGATGGTTCTGGTCCAATCACAGGCTTTTAAAGCCCAGTTCCTGTCCCATTGCACTTTGGTCAGTTCTGGTTGCCGAATTCCAAACTTTTTTTGGAATTCGGCCGAATTTCGAACAGTCAATGTTGGGGTCGAACGGATGGTCGACCCGAACCGTTCGATCATCCCTAATACCTATATATATCTTTATAGAACTCTATCTGCCTACTAACGGAACTCTTTCAGACCCCTATGAAGACCTTTTTAACCCCTACATGGGCCTTATGCTCTGGCCTGGGTATGGGTCTCGCTCCCTCAGTTCCCATCTGGACATACTGCTGGACAACTCGCAGCCTCACTGACAGTCAACATTTAATTGTAAGTTTTCTCTTAGTTACATTTTTTTCCCTCCCCATCCCCCTTTTTTCGGATACAGTATCACTTATGTATATATATCCTTTTCAGACATTGTGACCAAGCCTGCTCCTGACGAAGTGAATTTATTTCACAAAACGCGTTGAGCATTAGAAGGCAACCTACAACTACAAGCTCTACCATACATTTCATCAGCTGTTTCCGAAAATTATTTACATCAATATATACATACATCATTTTTTTACGTACTGGATTATTATTTCAACATTTCGATTACCATGTATTGTTCTATTATATTATTTATCAACTTTTTCATATGTGTTTTCTACTCAGATATAATGTTGTTACCCGCTACGGATCTGTTAATAAACACATCATGTCAATCTACTTATTCTTTTTGTGCTTAGCAGCACAGGTTCTTGTATCATTATTACTACTATTATACACTGGGAACATCTCATACACAGTCCCAACCTTTTTGAACACCATGTGTTCCCATTAATGCATTTTTATAATTGTAACGAGTAACGATGCAGCACATAAACAAAAATATCGGAGTAAAAGTATTAAACTTATCGAAAATATGTACTGAAGTAAAAGTGGAAGTAGGAGAAAAAAATTATACCCTAGTAAAGTACAGATACCCCCTTTTAGTACTTAACCACTTGCCGACTGCCACACGACTATTTACGGCGGCGGTCAGCCCCTCCTGCGCAAAGTGACGTAGGGGTACGTCACTCGCCCACGAGCCAATAGGGGGCGAGCGCATGCCGCTGGAGGCGTGCTCCCACCCCCGCTCATTAACTGTGTTCCCCGCGCAAGTGACCGGCTGCTCGGATGTCCGCCGGCCACTCGCGATCTCCCGCTGGAGAGGGAGGAAGGCAGGCGGCTGATGTAAACAAAGCCGTCTGTCATTCTTCCTGGTGTAACTGCAGAGATCATACGGTCCTGCTATATAGGATCGTATGTCTCTGTGGTTACATCACAAGCCACATCCCTTTACAGCTAGAAGCACGCCCCTAGGGACTAACTATGACACATTTAACCCCTGCCTCTCCAATAAAGTTAACCCCTTCCCTGCCAGTGTCATTTTTACAGTAACAGTGCATATATATAGCACTGATTACTGTAGTGATGTCACTGGTACCCCCAAAAGTGTCAAAAATGTCAGTCAAGGCTCCGATCTGTCCGCCCCAATGTCGCAGTCCCGCAAAAAAAAAAAATCGCAGATCGCCGCCATTACTTGTTAAAAAAAAAACAATAAAAATGACAAAAATCTTTCCCGTAGTTAATAAACGCAATAACTTTTGCGCAAACCAATCAAAATACGCTTATTGCGATTTTTTTTTTTTTACCAAAACATATGTAGCAGAAAACAAATTGGCCTAAAATGTTAAAAAATTATGATTTTTACCTTATTTTTTGGGGGGAATTTCATATAAAAAAATGTGAAAAATATTGTTATTTTTTCAAAATTGTCGCTCTTTTTTTGTTTATAGCTCAAAAAGTAAAAATCGCACAGGTGATCAAATCCCACCAAAAGAAAGCTCTGTTTGTGGGAAAAAAGGACATCAATTTCGTTTGGGTACAGCGTCCTACGACCGCGCAATTGTCTGTTAAAGTCACCCAGTGCCGAATCGCAAAATAGGGGCCTGGTCTTTGAGCAGCCAAATCCTCCGGGGCTTAAGACAATGAAAATGTAAGACAAGGAATGCATAAAACAGATACTGGAAGCGACAATAGTGTTACATTTTATGTTTTGCTTGTAGGTGGGCTTTATGGGTTCACCTTGCTGGCCATGTTATCTCTCACACATCAGCAGTAATTCAATTGTTATCTGTCCCCCAATTACTTTCATAGATTTGGAACGTGTGCTAACGGATATCAGTCTACAGATTCCAGGTTCTGATGTTCTCTCTGACACAAAGTATATATAGTATATAAAGTATAAAGTATATAAAGTATAAAGTATATAGTATATTCCCAGCATTGCATCATTCATCTGCAGCTTATCATGAGGCAGAGCGGGGTGACTTTCATATGTTGGGGACACTGAATGTCCTAAGAACACCATGGAGGTGTATATAGGGCACCCCGTCCTTCTGTCTCTCCGCCGCTCTCCTGGCCCTTGCACTAGTGGAAAATTTCCGGCTGCCAAAATGACAGCCAGAATTGGATAAATACAACTGCTTTAACCATTTGCCGACTGCCCCTTCGCAGATATACTGCAGCAGGCTGGCTTGGCTGCGCGAATGGCCGTACCTGTACGGCAATCCGCGGGAGCGATCCTGGGAGATGCGCTCCCCCCCATTCACCAGCAGGGAAGCTGATTCACCGCGATCGTCCCCCGTGGAGAGAGAACCGGCGGTCCGCTGCTGTAAACACATCAGACTGTTCTCTCTGGAATCAATGCAGAGCTCCTCCTATTTAGGATCACAGGTCTCTGTATTGATTTCACAAGCCCATCCCCCTCACAGTTAGAAAACACCCCCTATGCTCGCACTTAACCCTTTGATCACCCACAATGTTAACCCCTTCCCTGCCAGTGTCATTATTACAGTAACAGTGTATATTTTTTTAGCACTGATTACTGTAGTAATGTCACTGGTCCCCCCAAAAATGTCAGTTAGGGGTCCGATCTGTCCGCCGCAATGTCGCAGTCCCGCTAAAATTTGCAGATCGCTGCCATTACTAGTAAAAACAATAAATAAATGGATACAAATGACAAATCTTTCCCCCTAGTTTGTAGACGCAATAATTCTTGTGCAAACCAATCAAAATTACCAAAAATATGTAGCAGAATAAAAATTGGGCTAAAATGATGAAAAAAATAGATTTTTAAGTTTTTTTTTTTTATTGGGAATGTTATATAGCAGAAGGTGAAAAATATTGGGGTTTTTTTCAGAATTTTTGCTCTTTTTTTGTTTATAGCGCAAAAATTAAAAAAATCGCACAGGTGATCAAATACCACCAAAAGAAAGCTCTGTTTGTGGGGAGAAAAAGACGTCAATTTTATTTGGGTACAGCGTTGCACGACCGTGCAATTGTCAGTTAAATGAACGCAGTGCCGAATCACAAAATAGGGCCTGTTTATTAAAGCGAATAAACCTTCCGGTCCAGAAGTGGTTAAGAGCTGCTACTGTCAAAAATGGACTGTCTGACACAAAGTAACATTGTTTATAAACATTGATCAGACAGGAGATAGAGAGATACAACGTAACATTGTTTATAAACATTGTTCAGACGGGAGATAGAGAGATACAAAGTAACATTGTTTGTAAAAATTGATCAGACAGGAGATAGAGAGATACAAAGTAACATTGTCTATAAACATTGATCAGACGGGAGATAGAGAGATACAAAGTAACATTGTTTATAAACATTGATCAGCCTGGAGATAGAGATATAGAGAGATACAAAGTAACATTGTTTATAAACATTGATCAGACAGGAGATAGAGAGATACAAAGTAACATTGTTTATAAACATTGATCAGAAGGGAGATAGAGAGATACAAAGTAACATTGTTTATAAACATTGCTCAGACGGGAGATAGAGAGATACAAAGTAACATTTTATATAAACATTGCTCAGACGGGAGATAGAGAGATACAAAGTAACATTGTTTATAAACATTGATCAGATGGGAGATAGAGAGATACAAAGTAACATTGTATATAAACATTGATCAGACGGGAGATAGAGAGGTACAAAGTAACATTGTTTATAAACATTGATCAGATGGGAGATAGAGAGATACAAAGTAACATTGTTTATAAACATTGCTCAGACGGGAGATAGAGAGATACAAAGTAACATTGTATATAAACATTGATCAGATGGGAGATAGAGAGATACAAAGTAACATTGTTTATAAACATTGCTCAGACGGGAGATAGAGAGATACAAAGTAACATTGTATATAAACATTGATCAGATGGGAGATAGAGAGATACAAAGTAACATTGTTTATAAACATTGCTCAGACGGGAGATAGAGAGATACAAAGTAACATTGTTTATAAACATTGCTCAGACGGGAGATAGAGAGGTACAAAGTAACATTTTTACATCTTCTGGGGGGGGAGGGGGTTTGCTGACACATAATGCTCATACATTTTGGTAAAATTTGTCATGTTCTTCCTGGGCTTTAGATGAGATTGTCCCAGCACTGTGTGATAGTAACTGCTTCACAAATATTCCCCCTTAGACGCTATGCAGTGAACATGGGACAGTGAGACTCTTTGGCCACTAGATGGCACTGCAGGATTGGAATTATTATTATACATCATTTTTGTTACATTATTTTTTATATTCCGCTACTAAAGAGTAAAAATCCCTCACTGACATGCGGGACGGGTTCTCTTCAGCTAATGATGTCAAAACGAATGCAAACTTGTAATCCAATCAACTTTTGCTGGTAAAAGGTGGACAAAAATACATTTCAAAGCTTGAAGTTATGCTGCCATTATGAGAACCGCACTGCTGACACTCCAAGAGCTTCCCGTAAAACCCCCCCCCGCCGCCCATCCCTGTCAGTTTACAGAGCAGGTCAGATCTTTCTACTGCAAGACTGATTTTAACTTGCATCTGCTGCAGGGACGGCCGGAAATCACCGTATTAGCAAAAAATATGTCCCAAATTCATCAAGGTTGGGCGAATATTTGTTACATTCGTCCAACAATTTATTTTTTTCATAGACCTCATAGAGTTAAATGAATGTCAAGTTAAATAAAGCGGTCTAGTCTAAATTACCTCCATCTAGTACCATAATGCAGTATTTTTTCTGAAATACCGCCATCTAGTGGCCACAGTGCAGTATTTTTTTCCTGAAACGCCTCCTTCTAGTGGTCATAATACAGTATGTTGTCCTGAAATACAGCCATCTAGTGGCTATAATGCAGTATTTTCCCCTCAAATACCTTCATCTAGCTGCCGTAATGCAATATTTTTTCCTAAAATACCTCCATCTAGTGGCCAAAAAGCAGTATTTTTTCCTAAAATACCTCCATCTAGTGGCCAAAAGGCAGTCTTTTTTCCTAAAATACCTCCATCTAGTGGCCAAAAAGCAGTATTTTTCTTAAATACCTCCATCTAGTGGCCAAAATGCAGTATTTTTTCCTAAAATACCTCCATCTAGTGGCCAAAATGCAGTATTTTTTTCCTGAAACCCCTCCTTTTAGTGGCCATAATACAGTATTTTGTCCTGAAATGCCTCCATCTAGTGGTCATAATACCGTATTTTGTCCTGAAATATCGCCATCTAGTGGCCATAATGCAGTATTTTTTCCTGAAATACTTCAATCTAGTTGCCATACCACATTACCACATTATGGTCATTGGATGGAGCTGGCAATCATAGGAAATCACTGTATTAGCAACAAATATGTCCCAAATTTATCAAGGTTGGGCGAATGCTTGTTACATTCGTCCAACAATTTTTTTTTTTCATAGACCTCAATAGAGTGAAATGAATGTCAAGTTAAATAAAGCAAAATATAAGGTAAAAATAGCCAGCACTGCAATATATTTAACAGCGCACTGAAAGGTACGTGCACAACGCGCATCAACTTAATGTGCACCCGCTTGGTGTGAATGAGCCCCTCTTGTCAGTGTTCTCCTTGTAAAGTTTTTTTTTTTTTTTTACTGTTAGGCGCCCCAGCAGCATCTACGTTATTGGGTACAGAAATAGAGCGCGTCTTTGTGACGAGCGCGCCCAGGGAAAAGATAATGTCATAACAGCAGTTTTAAACTCTTCAAACTGCAAGAGAGCTTAGTGACGGGTTTCCATGGTTACAAGAAGACACTACGACACCGCGAAAAAAAGAAAAGAAGATGCATCTGATAGGAAAATTACAAGTTACAGCAGATGTTAATTGATGAACCGCCGTTAACGGGTGACGAAGGCGCCAATCTCGCTGGCCCGGACTTTTATTAAATAATTAGCAGCTCGTCAAATCCTTACAGATGAGCGATCGTTTCACGGGACTGACAAAGGGCGGGTTTTCATGATTTCCGCGACAATTTTATGCCAATAGCTAAATCCCTAAAGCGCAACTCTGACCAAAAACTTATATTTTAGTGTTTGGTTGGGTGGTGGGGGCCATCCTCAGGGTGGGACCGGTGATAGTCTAGTATGGAGCGGATTATATAGATGCCGTTATTGGGACCTGACCAACCAAAGATTAAGTCCCACTCATGGTTTCAGAAAATGGGGAAGGTGATAAATTCCTTCATATAGTGGGAGCAAAGCAGGGTGGCTACATTTCTGCAAAAGCTGGGGCAGGGTGGCTACATTACTACATAAAGTTGGACTTAGGCAGGGTGGCTACATTCCTACATACAGTGGGAGTGGGCAGGATGGCTACATTCCTACATACAGTGGGAGTGGGCAGGATGGCTACATTCCTACATACAGTGGGAGTGGGCAGGATGGCTACATTCCTACATACAGTGGGACTAGGGTGGGGTAGCTACATTCCTACATAAAGTTGGACTTAGGCAGGGTGGCTTCATTCCTACATGCTGTTGGATTTAGGCAGGGTAGCTACATTCCTACATACAGTGTGACCAAGGCAGGGTGGCTACATTCCTACATACAGTGGGAAGTAGACAGGGTGGCTACATCACTACATACAGTGGGACAAAGGCAGAGTGGCTAACTTCCTACATACGGTGTGACTTAGGCAGGGTGGCTACATTCCTACATAAAATGGGATTTAGACAGGGTGGATTCATGCCTACATACAGTGGGATTAGGCAGGATGGCTACATTCCTACATAAAGTGGGATTAGGCAGGGTGGCTACATTCCTACATACAGTAGGACTTAAGCAGGATGGCTACATTCCTACATAAAGTTGGACTTAGGCAGGGTGGCTTCATTCCTACATACAGTGGGACTTGGGCAGGGTGGCTTCATTCCTACATACAGTGAAACTTGGGCAGGGTGGCTACATTCCTACATACAGTGGGACTAGGGTGGGGTAGCTACATTCCTATATACAGTGGGACTTAGGCAGGGTAGCTACATTCCTACATAAAGTTGGACTTAGGCAGGGTGGCTACATTCCTACATACAGTGGGACGTAGGGGCAGGGTGGCTACATTCCTACATACAGTGAGACGTAGGCAGGGTGGCTACATTCCTACATACAGTGAGACATAGGCAGGGTGGCTACATTCCTATATACAGTGGGATGTAGGGGCAGGGTGGCTACATTCCTACATACAGTGAGACGTAGGCATGGTGGCTACATTCCTACATACAGTGAGACGTAGGCAGGGTGGCTACATTCCTACATACAGTGAGACGTAGGCAAGGTGGCTACATTCCTATATACAGTGGGACTTAGGCAGGGTAGCTACATTCCTACATAAAGTTGGACTTAGGCAGGGTGTCTACATTCCTACATACAGTGAGACGTAGGCAGGGTGGCTAAATTTCTACATACAGTGAGACGTAGGCAGGGTGGCTACATTTCTACATACAGTGAGACGTAGGCAGGGTGGCTACATTTCTACATACAGTGGGACGTAGGCAGGGTGGCTACATTTCTACATACAGTGAGACGTAGGCAGGGTGGCTACATTTCTACATACAGTGGAACATAGGCAGGGTGGCTACATTCCTACATACAATGGAACTTGGTCACCCTCTAACAGGAATTCCTATCGGCGGTTGCAAATGAGCATGTGCGTTTCTCAAACATAGGGCAGCCTGTTAAAATGTCCCTGACTCTTTTGCATATTCACTCCAGACTGAACCACATGGTTCCGCTTATGCATCAGGGTGCCATTAAGATTTTGCGCACATACCTGACATACAGAAATGTGAATGTAGCCGCAGGCTTGCTATCCAATAGAGAGCCCGATAGCCGAGTGAAGGAATGTACACAGCAAGCCGACTACTGCACCATGCAGGTCAGAGGCTGAGCCCCGGTTCACATCTGTGTGTGCACATTGCCAGTACAGCAGCATTCATTTCAATGAGCTGCAAGAAACGCAATGAAAGAAGTCCTGAGCCCTTCTGTTAAACTGCACCACACCCAACTGCCGTGGCACCATGTTATTTGACGCATACGAAAATGCACCACAGGTGCCATTAGGAAATAACCCCTGCGTCTGGAAAAGTGCAGTGCATTTCTCTGTGCGTTGGGAACCCCAGCTGCAGAGATGTGAACCCAGCTTTAGCCTAAGTTCTCACTGGCACTGCTGCATAATCATGCCTCTTCCAGTGCATGTTCGTGGTGCGTTTTTGTGTGGATTTTTTGGCATATTTATGATGAGTTTTCTTACTTTATACACAAAACGCAAACGAAAATGCCGTTTCCTCCCGCATCCATTGAAGTCAATGAGCCAAAAATGCACCAAGAGAAGCACCTGCACCTTTTACCCAGTTCTGGACCAGAAGGATTTGCCCCCCTTAATGACCAGGCCTTTTTTTGCGATTCGGCACTGCGTTACTTTAACAGACAATTGCGCGGTCATTGCCACACTGTACCCAAATAAAATTGATGTTCTTTTTTCCCACAAACAGAGCTTTCTTGGAGGTATTTGATCACCTGTATGAATTTTATTTTTTGCGCTATAAACAAAAAAGAGCGACGATTCTGAAAAAAAAATATACACAGCAACAAAGGAGTGGCACATTAAGGTCCTGGAGTGGCCTAGCCAGTCTCCAGACCATAATCCCATAGAAAATATGTGGAGGGAGCTGAAGGTTCGAGTTACCAAACGTCAGCCTCCAAACCTTAAAGCGGAGTCCCAGCCTCACACACTCACCTGTCCAATGGTCCAGCGATGCGGTCGCCCGAAGCCTCGCTCTTCTCCCTCTCTGCTCTGCGGCGCCGGCATCACTGGTGTGGGCACCCGGCTGTGACAGTTTGCGGCTTCACAGCTGGGTACGCACTGCGCATGCGCAAGTTGCGCTACGCGTCGTGATTGGCCGGCAATCTTCTGGGACCTCTGACATGTCCCAGAAGATTGCAGGGAGGGAGGGGGAGAGGAGAACTTCTGCTCAGGGCGCTGCGGCGCTCTGAGCGGAAGTGGGAGCGGGTACCTGTCAAAACTAGGTACCCGCTCCCCCCCCTAAAAAAAATGACATGCCAAATGTGGCATGTCAGGGGGTTAGAACTACCTAAAGCGTAAGTTCCACTTTTGGGTGGAACTCCGCTTTAATGACTTGGAGAGGATCTGCAAAGAGGAGTGGGACAAAACCCCTCCTGAGATGTGTGCAAACCTGGTGGCCAACTACAAGAAACGTCTGACCTCTGTGATTGCCAACAAGGGTTTCAACTACTAAGTCATGTTTTGTGAAGGGGTCAAACACTCAATAAAATCCAAATCAATTATTAACTTTTTTAAATGCATTTTTCTGGATATTTTTGTTGTTATTCTTGTCTCTCGCTCAGTGGCGGCTGGTGCTCAAAATTTTTGGGGGGGGCGCAAAAAGAAAAATGTAATAGGTATTGCTTCGTGCCAAAAAACGCAGTAAAAAATTGCGTGACTTTGAAGTCATGGTACAGGCATGGCATAGGTGATGGTACAGGCATGGCACAGGTGATGGTACAGGAGATGGTATAGGCATGGCACAGATATGGTATAGGCATGGCACAGGTCATGGTACAGGAGATGGTATATGCCCCCTTTCAATGCAGAAACCAGCGTACATGCCCCCTTTCAATGCAGAGACCAGCGTACATGCCCCCTTTCAATGCAGAGACCAGCGTACATGCCCCCTTTCAATGCAGTGACCAGCATACATGCCCCCTTTCAATGCAGAGACCAGCGTACATGCCCCCTTTAATGCAGAGATCAGCGTGCGTGCCCCCTTCAATGCAATGAACACTGTGCTGTGCCCCCTTCAATGCAATGAACACTGTGCTATGCCCCCTTCAATGCAATAAACACTGTGCTGTGCCCCCTTCAATGCAATAAACACTGTGCTGTGCCCCCTTCAATGCAATGAACACTGTGCTGTGCCCCCACAATGCAGAGTTCAGCGTGCATGCCCCCTTCAATGCAACTGTGCTGTGCCCCCTTCAATGCAACTGTGCTGTGCCCCCTTCAATGCAATGAACAATGTGCTGTGCCCCCTTCAATGCAATAAACACTGTGCTGTGACCCCTTCAATGCAATAAACACTGTGCTGTGACCCCTTCAATGCAATTAACACTGTGCTGTGCCCCCACAATGCAGAGTTCAGCGTGCGTGCCCCCTTCAATGCAACTGTGCTGTGCCCCCTTCAATGCAATGAACAATGTGCTGTGCCCCCTTCAATGCAATAAACACTGTGCTGTGACCCCTTCAATGCAATTAACACTGTGCTGTGCCCCCACAATGCAGAGTTCAGCGTGCATGCCCCCTTCAATGCAACTGTGCTGTGCCCCCTTCAATGCAATGAACAATGTGCTGTGCCCCCTTCAATGCAATAAACACTGTGCTGTGACCCCTTCAATGCAATGAACACTGTTCCGTGCCCCCATCAATGTAGAGTTCAGCGTGCGAGCCCCTTTCAATGCAGAGCGCCACAGCATTGTCCCCAATCACTGCAGAGCACCACAGCATTGTCCCCAATCACTGCAGAGCACCACAGCATTGTCCCCAATGATTGCAGAGCGCCACAGCATTGTCCCCAATGATTGCAGAGTGCCACAGCATTGTACCCCAATGATTGCAGAGTGCCACAGCATTGTCCCCAATCACTGCAGAGCGCCACAGCATTGTCCCCAATGATTGCAGAGTGCCCACAGTATTGTACCCCAATGATTGCAGAGTGCCACAGCATTGTCCCCCAATGATTGCAGAGTGCCCACAGCATTGTACCCCAATGATTGCAGAGTGCCCACAGCATTGTACCCCAATGATTGCAGAGTGCCACAGCATTGTACCCCAATGATTGCAGAGTGCCACAGCATTGTACCCCAATGATTGCAGAGTGCCACAGCATTGTACCCCAATGATTGCAGAGTGCCCACAGCATTGTACCCCAATGATTGCAGAGTGCCACAGCATTGTCCCCAATCACTGCAGAGCGCCACAGCATTGTCCCCAATGATTGCAGAGTGCCCACAGCATTGTACCCCAATTATTGCAGAGTGCCCACAGCATTGTACCCCAATGATTGCAGAGTGCCACAGCATTGTCCCCAATGATTGCAGAGTGCCACAGCATTGTACCCCAATGATTGCAGAGTGCCCACAGCATTGTCCCCCAATGATTGCAGAGTGCCCACAGCATTGTCCCCCAATGATTGCAGAGTGCCCACAGCATTGTACCCCAATGATTGCAGAGTGCCCACAGCATTGTCCCCCAATCAATGCAGAGACCAACGTGTGTGCTCTCTTCAATTTAATGCACTTACCTGGCGGCGGCTCGGCTCCCGGCGGTGGCTTCTCCCCTCCTCGATACTTCATCCTCTTCTGCGGCGGCGGGAAGGTGAGCGGCTTCTCCCTCGTCTCGGCCTCTCTTCTTCTCTGCGGCGGGAACCGGCGGGAAGGTGAGCGGCGGTGACGGTGAGTGACTGATGCACGCACCGGCACCGCCCCAATTGGGATGTCAGTGGGATGTCCTGGATGATGATTGGTCCAGGCTGGAGACTGGACCAATCACAGCCAGGATATCACGAAAGTGGGGGGGTCCTAGCGCTGTGCCCTGCGCCCAGGTTACGCCCCCAGAAGGCAGCCAATCTGCGCCTTTCTGGGTCGTAAACCCCACCCCCACCCCCCACAGCCTCCACAAAACGTTATTGCTCTTTTTTGTAATTTTTTTTTTTTTTTTAGGGGGGGGGCGGCGCCCTTGCACCCCCTATGCACAGGCCGCCACTGCTCTCGCTGGTAAAATTAACTGGCCATTAAAATGATAGACTGATCATTTCTTTGTTAGTGGGGCAAACGTACAAAATCAGCAGGGGGATCAAATACTTCCCCTCACTGTATACAGCAGCCGGACCTCAATTCCGGGGTTGCTGGCAGAGAAACCAGGGACACGTCAAGGAATAATTCCAAGGACAACATTTCAAAGTGGTTCCTGAATAGAAGACACGTTTGGCAGGTGAATAAGCCCTCGGGGGTTCATAATGTCGGAGATCAAACCTGCTTGTTAAATGCGAAAATTCCCTCCTGCCTCCTCAATGGGGAAGAAACTCGATACATATTGTTACTTTGATGGGGTTCTAAGAGATACACCCATCCTAAGAGATACACCTTTTTGTCAGTGTATTTATGTTGTGTCTTGTATGAGATGTTAGTCTATTCAAGAATACTGTATTGGCCTTTGTAAAGTAATGTTTTATGTTCTGTAACTTTTTCTTAAATAGAATAAAAAAAGAGTAACAAAATAAATGTGGAATTCACAAAATGCACCTCTATAGGAAACGCCTTCAAACGTTTTATTGAGGAAGAGGAAAACGATCTCGTGTTCGCATCGATGAGAGAAAATATTTTCCTTGATGCCGATCCCTGGGAGAGCGCCGTTCCTCTCCTCAGTCAAGGTCTGCTTAATAACCTATTCACTCCAGAGCAGGCGGGTGTCAGTAACTTCATTTTAGCTGCAATCCCCGGACGGCCGAGCTGTAATTGCTGTGCACTCATAACAGATTATCTCACCATCGCGACAGGTTTGGAGACCAGAGGACACACAATTAAAGCAGGCTCACGTCCGCTAAAAATCATTACTATCTAAAAACCTATTACGTTTATGGAGGGGATTTCATCACCTTCATATCCTTAACCGCCAACATTATATATTATTTATTATTATTATTAATAATAATAATAATTATTATTATTTTATTATTATTATACATTATATATTATATTATTATTATTGTTATACAGGATTTATATAGCGCCAACAGTTTGCGCATCGCTTTACAATTTGAGGGAAGACAATACAGTTACAATACAGGAAGAAATAGAGGGCCCTGCTCGTTAGAGCTTATATCACTTTAATATATTATATATTTAATATTTAATATTATATATATTATATCACTTTAATATCCTTAACCACCAACATTATATTATTATTACTAATTATTTATTATTATTATTTATTATTATTATTATTACTATTAATTAATTATCATTAATAAATATATATATATATATATATATATATATATATATTGTGAGGGATTAGCTCGGTGGCGGGTGTGGATGACCCCTTGGGGTGTGCGTTTTCCCAGAGAGGTAGCCGACAAGTGCTTGCAAACAAACAGTGTGGTTTATTAAATGGTGTTTTCTTCACCAGGCTGTATGCAGCAAAACATCCAAAATAAAATAAAACAGAAAATAAATCCTTGCCTCTGTGGGCGGCTACCTTCTCACAACTGGAACCTGCCTAAGTGTCTGTCTCCAACCTACCGTCGGGCAGACTTCCTTGTCCTACATCGGACACTCAATAGTCCTTTTATAATAGCTTCACAGGGCAACACAGTCCTTTTGTTTCTTTCACATCAACAGTTCGTCTTCTCACCTTTGAGACGTATTCACCCTTGGTTACCGTCCCGGGCACACATCACTCCGGGGGGTCTTCTCCCAGGCCCACACATCCTGTCGGGAGGCACACGCTGACTGTCCTCCTGCTCCCAGCCCACATGGCTTCAGGACACAGCTTCTGGAGGCAGCAAACAACAGGAATTTCTCTGAACAAATTATAGAGCCTTAACTCCCTCATTCTGAACAGGTGAAGGCCTTTCAACTTCCTGCTGGCTAGCTCTGTAGCCAACACCCTAAATTAATTAATGGACTTCTCAATCAGGTGGAAATGTATCTCCTTCCTGTGACTACATTCCCAGATTTAGCTGACTTCCTGTCACATACCCCCCCCTCTTGTTTCAACCCTAGGGTTGGGACACATATTTCCAGGCACGCATGTGTCAGGCACTGCTGACTCACTGATAAGCCTCCTATTATCCTCAAGCTTCCGGATGAAACTGTTTTGTCATCTTCATTGACGGATTTCTCATAAATGCCACACAGTTTGTCTCTCATCTCATATACACATTCTTCAACTGCATTTTTGGCATCATTTCGCTCCTTCTCGTTTCTGTCATCTTCATTGACAGCTTTCTCATAAATGTCAGACAGCTTGTCCCTCATAACCGTCTGTCCAATCCACCATGGAGGACCGTGATCCATAGGCAACTCAACTGGGCTAGTCTTAATGTCTTCAACATTCTTAAGACGCCTCTCTCTGCAATCCATAAATGTTTTCCACAAAACTTTGAGAACCTTTGCTTCACTAAGCTTTGTTCCAAGTAGGGACTCTTGACATCCCTCTGTGACTTGAGTTGCCTCTCCATACATCTGTACACAATCATTGACTTTTTGTTGTAAAAGGGAATGATCTTCCTTCTTGAGCTTTGCTTGCTCTAAGATGCTGTGCAGAGGATTTTCCAATTGAGACAACAGGCTGTCACACATTTCTTCAAAGTGACCCCTGTTCCTTTTCCCAGAGATATCAATATCATTCACCAAACATTTCATATTCATAGGCAGATCTGAAGCATTTGCACTCATCAACTTCTTAAACTTTTCGCCCTCCTGAGCGAGTCGCAGTAAAGGCCTACTATTTGATTTGATATTCAGTTTATATTTCTTGCCAAACTCTTCACAGAAGAAGCCAACCAGAACATCATCAACTTTCCTTCCACCAACATAGGGGTCAAAGGCAACAACACAGTTGAACCCAGCGATCTGGGTGGTATCCATTATAGACCTCCTCTCTGCATCAGTGAAGAAGCATGGAACTGCAACACATTCTTTTACAGGTTTCTTCAATGCACTTTCTGCTGAACTATTTGACCGCTCAAGGTCACCTAGTTCTTTTTCTCTATCTGAATTCCACATGGAATGCATCTCAAGATCACGATCAAACTTCTGCCACCCGTCTTTCACCAGTTCCATTTTGGAAACACTCCCTGAAAGGCACTTATTCATTTGCTTCACGTTTTCACCAACAGCCTTAGTTTTCTCCACTAGGTTTTCAGCCTGAACTGAGAAATCACCACATTTCTTACTCAGCTCCTTTGTTTGCTGAAGTTCTAATGATACATTTTCCAATGCTTGAAGTTTTTGAAGGAACGGTTTATTCCAAAGGGGTGATTCAAGCCACGTGTCGTCACATTTCTGAGGCTCACTCAGGACAGACCCCAAAACACTGATCCTTTTAAAAACTGCATCAGGCACACTATCCCCTCTTTGGGACAGATCCTCTGTTGCCTGGAATTCCTCTTCCAGTTCCTGCAACGGAATCTTCATCTCTTCTAGTTGCTGTTCTAAGGCTCGCTTAGACTTTTCTAGCTCCTGAACGCTTTTCACAACATCATCCTTGGAGCTGACCAATTCTTCCATTTCTGTACGCAGCTGTTTAACACTTTCTAGTTCAGCCTTACACTCTAGAGCTTCCTCCAAAGAGCGAGCCAAGAACAGGGCTTTGCTCTCGTTATCACGCACCTCCGTTTCTGCACGTGCGCGTTCTTCTGCATATTTTGCAGACACAGTCTTCTCTTCACCAAGCATCTGAACAAACTTCTTTTTCACATCTTCAACACACTGTAATGAACCAACGCTTTCTTCCATGCGTTTTTTCATATCCGCTATCTGAGCTTGCAATGTTGCGACTTGCTCTGATAGGTTTTTCGTTGCTTCCGCCTCCTCTTTTAATTGTTCCAGGAAGCCATTTTTCTCATCTTCCATTTGTTTGAGCTTTGTGCTAAAACTCAGCCTTTGACACCTCTCTTCCTGTAAGAGTTCCTGCGTGTCTTGCAGCTGCGATTCCAAGATAGAAAAATCTTCCGCAATTTCTCTAGATTTTCTGTCTGCTTGAGAAAGCTGATTTGTAACATTGTCCAACTCAACCTGCAGTCGGTTTGCCTTCTCTGACAGCTTAGCACACAATCGGTCACCTTCTGACACCTTGACTTGCGATTCCAGAAGCTGTGCCTCTACTTTTTCCCTCTTATGTTCACAATCTCCTTTTCCCTGCATAAGAGCCTTCACCTCATTGGCTAGCATCTGGGAATAAGAATGTAATTCTGCCACACAGGCTTCTTTCTCCTTTAACTGCTGCTGGACACGTTGGGCTTCCCCTTTCCAACTTTCACAGTCCGCACGCCATTCATTTACCACATTGCTCAAAGTAGTGAGCTCATACACAGTACTCAGTAATTTAGCCTCTCTTTCACTTTTCTCGTTGTCGCTGAGAGACAATGTCGTTTTCAGAGCGACATTCTGTTCCTGCGACTCCTGCAGGTCTATTTTTGTAGCTCCCAAAGACTGAAGACTTTTTTCCAGCTGATTACGCAACTCCAACATATCAGCCATACTTTGCTTCTGCAAAGTCTGAATTTCACTTTCCTTTTCCATGAGGATGGTATCTTTCTCCATTATAGTCTCTCTGCGTTTTTGCAACTCGACCAAAAGAAGAGCAGTGGATTCTTCCCACTGTAACACATGAGACTTGAGTAGTTCATTCATTTCCTGCAAGTTTCTATGCTCCATTTTAAGCAATTCCAAGGCTTGTTCCTTTTCTTCCATTTTCCGTTGCAAGGCATCCAACTTAGCCCTGCACACATACTCGGTTTCCTCCATACCGATGGCCTCCATTGGCTGCTGGCGTCTCTGTTTCCAGCCTGCCATGCTCTCTTGATGAGCCTTTTGTTGAGCTGCAAAGCTCTGCTGAAAATCCGCATTTGCCTGCTGTTGAGCTGCATTTGCTTGCTGTTGAGCTGCATTTGATATAATCAGATGTTTCAACATCTCCTCCATTTTGAGTTTACTTTTCATCTGAGCACACTGCGTCTCCATAGCAGTTTCATCAGTGTTGCTAGGGACAACAACCTTCCTCTTTAGTAGACTCTCTTTAGGCATGGATGGGGCTGGTTCAGACGGCAACATCCCCTCCATCCATAGAATCCGGTCTCTCATTTCATCTATCTTTGCATTTTTCAGGCGTTTGGACCGCCCCATCTTCAATAACTCCACAAACAAATTTTTCACAGTCCAGCAAACAATTTTCAGACCACTGTCTCTTCAACACATGTAGTTTTTCTCTCTCTTGCAAGATCTCTTTTCCTGCGCACACAGTTTGTGCAGTCACTTGCACCAGACACAACAAAGTTCAACCAAAAAATTTTGAGACCCCTGTCTCTTTAAAACACTTTTTTTTTTTTTTTCTGTCAGGATCTTCTCTCCTGCACACATAGATTGTGCAATCTCATGCACCAGATAAAGTTCATCAAACATTTGCACTTCCTTGCAGGGATCTTCGCTTCTGCCCACTGCATACCTCCACCATATGTGAGGGATTAGCTCGGTGGCGGGTGTGGATGACCCCTTGGGGTGTGCGTTTTCCCAGAGAGGTAGCCGACAAGTGCTTGCAAACAAACAGTGTGGTTTATTAAATGGTGTTTTCTTCACCAGGCTGTATGCAGCAAAACATCCAAAATAAAATAAAACAGAAAATAAATCCTTGCCTCTGTGGGCGGCTACCTTCTCACAACTGGAACCTGCCTAAGTGTCTGTCTCCAACCTACCGTCGGGCAGACTTCCTTGTCCTACATCGGACACTCAATAGTCCTTTTATAATAGCTTCACAGGGCAACACAGTCCTTTTGTTTCTTTCACATCAACAGTTCGTCTTCTCACCTTTGAGACGTATTCACCCTTGGTTACCGTCCCGGGCACACATCACTCCGGGGGGTCTTCTCCCAGGCCCACACATCCTGTCGGGAGGCACACGCTGACTGTCCTCCTGCTCCCAGCCCACATGGCTTCAGGACACAGCTTCTGGAGGCAGCAAACAACAGGAATTTCTCTGAACAAATTATAGAGCCTTAACTCCCTCATTCTGAACAGGTGAAGGCCTTTCAACTTCCTGCTGGCTAGCTCTGTAGCCAACACCCTAAATTAATTAATGGACTTCTCAATCAGGTGGAAATGTATCTCCTTCCTGTGACTACATTCCCAGATTTAGCTGACTTCCTGTCACAATATATATATATATATATATATATATATATAATCTTATATTACTTACCCTTAGATTATCTATGTATATTTACTGTTTATATGCTCAAATAAACTGCTGGAGCCTGACGAAGCATTGGTAGCGAAACGCGTAGTTCCAGCAACAGTTTGATCTACGTGTAGTCCCTGTGGGCTCACCAAAATGCAATGATCCGATGGTCTTTTTTATGATATATGTAATTTCTGTTATAACCACTTTTACTGTAATGTAATGTATGCATGTCTTTTTTAATGTATATTTAATAAATTTTGTTATCAATTTAAGTGAATTCAATCTTTGAGACATTTTTTCCAGAGGCACATTTAAATCCCCTTTGGTTCTAACCCAACCCATCTGGGTAGATGTTGACACTTTGGGCCCAATGTCCAAATTGGGCCCAAAGTGTCAATATTTTGTGAGGCCACCATTATTTTCCAGCACTGCCTTAACCCTCTTGGAAATGGAGTTCACCAGAGCTTCACAGGTTGTCACTGGAGTCTTCTTCCACTCCTCCATGATGACATCACAGAGCTGGTGGATGTTAGAGACCTTGCGCTCCTCCGCCTTCTGTTTGAGGATGCCCCACAGATGCTCAATAGGGTTTAGGTCTGGAGACATGCTTGGCCAGTCCATCACCTTTACCCTCAGCTTCTTTAGCAAGGCAGTGGTCGTCTTGGAGGTGTGTTTGGGGTCGTTAGGTTTGAATACTACCCTGCAGCCCAGTCTCTGAAGGGAGGAGATCATGCTCTGCTTCAGTATGTCACAGTACATGTTGGCATTCATGGTTCCCTCAATGAACTGTAGCTCCCCAGTGCCGGCAGCACTCATGCAGCCCCAGACCATGACACTCCCACCACCATGCTTGACTGTAGGTAAGACACACTTGTCTTTGTAGTCCTCACCTGGTTGCCGCCACACACGCTTGACACCATCTGAACCAAATAAGTTTATCTTGGTCTCATCAGACCACAGGAGATGGTTCCAGTAATGCATGTCCTTAGTCTGCTTGTCTTCAGCAAACTGTTTGTGGGCTTTCTTGTGCATCATCTTTAGAAGAGGCTTCCTTCTGGGACGACAGCCATGCAGACCAATTTGATGCAGTGTGCGGCGTATGGTCTGAGCACTGACAGGCTGACCCCCCACCCCTTCAACCTCGACCATGGCGAGGCCTGTTCTGAGTGGAACCTGTCCTGGTTAACCACTGTATGGTCTTGGCCACCGTGCTGCAGCTCAGTTTCAGGGTCTCGGCAATCTTCCTATAGCCTAGGCCATCTTTATGTAGAGCAACAATTCTTTTTTTCAGATCCTCAAATAGTTCTTTGCCATGAGGTGCCATGTTGAACTTCCAGTGACCAGTATGAGAGAGTGAGAGCGATAACACCAAATTTAACACACCTGCTCCCCATTCACACCTGAGACCTTGTAACACTAACGAGTCACATGACACCGTGGGGGGGACAAGGTTAATTGGGCCCAATTTGGACATTGTCACTTAGGGGTGTACTCACTTTTGTTGCCAGTGGTTTAGTCATTAATGGCTGTGTGTTGAGGTATTTTGAGGGGACAGCAAATTTACACTGTTATACAAGCTGTACACTCACTACTTTACATTGTAGCAAAGTGTCATTTCTTCAGTGTTGTCACGTGAAAAGATAGAATAAAATATTTACAAAAATGTGAGGGTGTACTTACTTTTGTGGGATACTGTAGATAAGAAACTTATTTCAGGGGTTCCCTGACACCTCCAGTTTGTTTCAGAGGTTCCTCCAGGGTAAAAAAGGTTGAGAAAGGTTGTTCCAAACCTCGACCACTGTATCCAAAACTAAAAATTAGTTCTGAAAACTATTCTGAAGTATGATGACATATAGTGGTGGTTTAGCGCCACTACAACTTGTTTAATTCTGTGATTTGGTTTCTCCATCTGCAACCTTCCTCCTGTTTGGTGCTAGTTAGTCCTAGCTAGACCCTCCCTGTTTCTTCCATGTTCCCTCAATCAGTGTAAGAGCTTTGCAGAGACAGGGTTTGGGAAAGTCAATAAGAATGAATGAGCTATAGCGCTCATTTGACCCCAATTGCCATTTATGGGGCACATAAGGGGGGCCAGGAGAATGATAGGGAACACTAGGTGAAGTGGATACAGCTCCTTTTAGATTAGGTCTTGAGATCCTAACGCACATTTTAAAAACAACCACAAGAGGGCGCCTCCATCTAGGTGCAGAGATTTTCTAAAAAGAATATAAATTAATAAAAATGCATTCAGTAATTAAAAGATAAAGGCTTGTCATAACCCCATAAAGACTTCCATAGGACCACCATGAGGCTGCAGAGCACGGGTTATATTCTATTCTGTTATCTTTTCTACTTTATTTTTCATTTCTATTTTATTATTTTCTATTCTATTCTATTCTAATTTGATTATATTCTATTCAAAATTCAAATTTCGGAAGGTGGTTATATTCTATTTTTTTTTCTATTCTATTCTAGTTTATTCTTTTATTTTATTTTCTAATTCGAATTTTTATTTTTAAATTTTATTCTAGTTAAAATTCACATTTTGGAAGGTGGTTATATTCTTTCTTTTTTATTCTTTTGATTTTTTTTCTATTATATTCTCTTCTATTCTAATCTATTCTTTTATATTCTATTCCAATGTACTTCAAATTCAAAATCCTTCTATTCAAATTTTAATTTATTCTATTCAAGATTCGAATTTTGGAAAGTGGTTATATTCTTTCTTTTTTATTCTTTTGATTTTTTTTTTCTATTATATTCTCTTCTATTCTAATCTATTCTTTTATATTCTATTCCAATCTATTTCAAATTCAAATTCCTTCTATTTATTCTTTTTGAAATACCAATTTTGGAAGGTGGTTATATTCTTTCTTTTTTATTCTTTTGATTTTTTTTCCCCAATATATTCTCTTCTATTCTAATCTATTCTTTTATTTTCTATTCTAATCTATTTCAAATTCTAATTCCTTTTATTCAAATTTGAATTTATTCTATTCGAAATTCAAATTTTTGAAGTTGGTTATATTCTATTTTATTTTATTGTTAATTTTTTTTTCTATTCTTTTCTATTCTAATCTATTATTTTATTTTCTATTCTCTTCAAATTTAGTCTATTCAAAATCCAAATTTCGGAAGGTATTCTTTCTAATTTATTCTATTGTTTTTTTGTTTTTTTTTTCTATTCCATTCTTCTCTATTCTAATCTATTATTTTCTATGCTATTCTATTATATTTCAATTTGAATTCAATTCATTTGAAATTCGAATATACAGGAGCTTATTAATTATATATATATATATATATATATATATATATATATATGTATAATAAAGGGATAAAATAGAAGAA
The DNA here is from genome assembly GCF_965119305.1 of Pelophylax lessonae. Taxonomy (NCBI): domain Eukaryota; kingdom Metazoa; phylum Chordata; class Amphibia; order Anura; family Ranidae; genus Pelophylax; species Pelophylax lessonae. The sequence continues at coordinate 11,081,221 of NC_138776.1, read as the reverse complement.
AAACAACAGAATAGAATAAAATAAAAAGAATATATATATATATATATATATATATATATATATATATATATATATATATATTCTTTTTATTTTATTCTATTCTGTTGTTTTTTTTCTATTTTATCCCTTTATTTTCTATTTTATTCAAATCCATTCTTTTCTGTTCTATTCTATTCTGACAAGCAGCTGGCTTAAACAGAATTCAGCCGGGAAGCTGCATATGGTTTGACAAGGGGGCAGTCCTGTTGCCCTGAAACCCATAGACACGCCCCCTCCACTTCCTGAAATCACCACCCAGCCAATAGAGGTGCTGATTGGAGCCACAGCCATCTTGCTACACCCGGAAGCCACCGCTGCCTATCTTCCAGCCTGACAGCTGTATTTCCACTGATGAAGAGTTAAGCTGCCTGTGGATTGTGCCAAGTCGGCATGTGACTACACAGTGTTTAGATAGACCGGGTCTAATGAGGAATGTCAATGCATAATAATAATAATAATAATACACTGTGATTGATTGAGGCAGATCCATGTTTGCAGTCATAATTTCTTCTCCTCTTCAATTCTGACGGGAAGAATTCCGAACACAAAATCTCCTTCACACAAAGAGTGTTTGGATTGGGCGCAGAGCATCTCTCCAGAGCCAAATCAAAACTGGCATCAAAATTATTTATTTGCAAATTACTTATCAAAAGATTGTTGAGAAAAAAAAAAGGGGGTAATTAATATGAGATTAATTGAGAGGGAAAACGATGATTTGCATAGTAATTAGTGGGCTGCGCCGGGAATCGCGCTTGTCTGAGATTTACTGTCAGCAGCTAATTAACCGACGTACACAGAGAAGGGGGCGCTCTTCCCAAACAAAGCAAACCGCCGCTCCCCCTTCATTCTATATAACCAGAGAAACAATGCGCAATCAGATTAGACGGCTAATTTGAGTAATTAACGGGTTGGCTTTAATTAACGCGATTAATTGCAGAGTGATTGCTTACCCAAAAAGGAGTTTAAAGTGGTACTCCGGGTATGCAGTAAGATGGAGAAGATTGGGCAGGTGCTCCATGAACCACCCTTTCTCTACAACAGCTTTTCCAAACCTTCTTACCATGGGGGGGGGGTGTATAATTTATGGGTCTCTGCTACAAGTTTTTAAATTGACCTAACACCCCCGCATCTATTACCTCTTGTACCACCTCCCCCTTCCTTTAGATTGTAAGCTCCATGAGCAGGGCCCTCCTATTCCTTCTGTATTGAACTGTTTTGCAATTTTACTGTTTACCCTTATATTATATTGTAAAGCGCTGCGCAATAGGTTGGCGCTATATAAATCCTGTATAAAAATAATAATAATATTAATAATAATAGTAGCCTGGTAAGTAAGTTTTTGTATACATATAATAATGTACGAAATAAATAATAATAATTAAAAAAAAAATGTGTATATATATATATAATTTTTTTTAAATTATTATTATTTATTTCGTATATTATTCTATGTATACAAAAACTTACTTACCAGGCTACTATTATTAATAATATTATTATCATTTTTATACAGGATTTATATAGCACCAACCTATTGCGCAGCGCTTTACAATATAATATAAGGGTAAACAGTACAATATATATATATTATTTGTATTATTATTATAATTATTAATAATAATAATACAAATAATATATATGTATGTATTTTTTTATTATTATTTTTATGTTTTTTGGTATATTATTAAATACATACATTGTTATAATTATTATTAATAATAATATTTTATGTTGTTTTTTTAAAATATATATTATTATTAATATTATTATTTTCTATTTAGTATATGTATGTATGTATATGTATATGTGTATATGTATGTATATATGTATAGTATATGTATGTATGTATATGTATCCAAAAATATACTGACCAGGCTATTATTATTATTTTTTAATTATTTTTTCTAATTTTAAATAAATTTTAAATAAACAGGATGTGGGCTTGGCTTAGTAAATTCCTCGATTTGACTGTATATTAGTTTTCTTTCAATATTATTTTTTATGTGTTTATTTTAATTATTATTAATAATATTAAAATTATTATCAATATTTATAATATGAAATTTTATTATAATAAAATCATTTAAATAATAATAATTTCATAATATGTAGTTTATTATTTAACGTATTATTATTTAAATAATGATAATAATAATAATAATAATATTAGCCTGGTCAGTAAGTTCTTCAATACATATAATATTATGCTAAATAAATTAAAATAATATTATTAATAATAATAATAATAATATTATTAATACTTATAATTACATATACAAATAGTAATAATATTAATAATAATAATAATACCTTTTAAATTATTATTAATAATAATAATAATATATAGTGTATTGGTAATTTATTTATTTAAATTATTATTAAATAATATCAATAAATATAAATAATAATAATAATATTTACCTGGTTAGTAAGTTCTTGTATACATATAATACTATGCCAATTAATCAAATACAATATTAATAATAATATTTAGGCAAATACATAAGTAATAATAATAATTATTAATATTATTTAATAACACATATTTTATTGTTTATTTATTATTATTTAAATAAATATAATAATATTATTATTAATAATAAAAATATTAATAATAAATGTAATAATACTAAGAATTAATACATAGTTACATAGTTTGTGAGGTCGAAAAAAGACATCAGTCCATCCAGTTCAACCTATGATGTGTGTGTGTGTTTGCTGTAAACCCCTTGTATACCCCTGTATGTTGTACATTGTATACCCCTGTATGTTGTGGTCTTTAAGGTGCCCATCTAATAGTTTTTTGAAATTATTGATGCTCCCTGCTGATACCACTGCTTGTGGAAGAGAATTCCACATCCTTACTGCTCTGACAGTGAAGAACCCCTTACGTATTTTAAGGTTAAACCGCCTTTCCTCTAGTTTTAGTGAGTGGCCACGTGTCTTATTGTATTCCCTTTCTCTGAATAGTTTGTTCCTTATGCTGGGGTCGCCAGTACAATATTTGTACATTGATATCATATCCCCCCTCAATCGTCTCTTCTCCAGAGAGAATAAGTTCAGTGCTTGTAGTCTTTCCTCATAGCTGATGTCCTCCATTCCCCTAATTATTTTTGTTGCCCTTCTCTGGCCTTTCTCCAGTTCCAGCACATCCTTCCTGAGGACCGGTGCCCAGAACTGGACAACATACTCCAGATGTGGCCGGACCAGAGTCTTGTAGCCCATCTATGCAGCCTCACCAGTGCCCAGCAATGCAACCTGACCAGTGCCCATCATCCAATGCAGCCTCACCAGTGCCCAGCAATGCAGCCTCACCAGTGCCCATCCAAGGAGGCCTGACCAGTGCCCATCTATGCAGCCTCACCAGTGCCCAGCACTGCAGCCTCACTAGTGCCCATCCAATGAGGCCTGACCAGTGCCCATCTATGCAGCCTCAGTGCCCAGCAATGCAGCCTGACTAGTGCCCATCATCCAATGCAGCCTCACCAGTGCCCATCCAAGGAGGTCTGACCAGTGACCATCTATGCAGCCTCACCAGTGCCCAGCAATGCAGCCTCACTAGTGCCCATCCAAGGAGGCCTGACCAGTGCCCATCTATGCAGCCTCACCAGTGCCCAGCAATGCAGCCTGACCAGTGCCCATCATCCAATGCAGCCTCACCAGTGCCCAGCAATGCAGCCTGACCAGTGGCCATTATCCAATGCAGCCTAACCAGTGCCCATCCAATGCAGCCTGACCAGTGCCCCGCAATACAGCCTCACCAGTGCCCATCATCCAATACAGCCTCACCAGTGCCCAGCAATGCAGCCTGACCAGCGTCCAGCAATGCAGCCTCAACAGTGTCCATCATCCAGTGCAGCCTGACCAGTGCCCAGCAATGCAGCCTCACCAGTGCCCATCATCCAAGGTGGCCTGACCAGTGCCCTTCCAATGCAGCCTCACCAGTGCAGGGGATTAGAGAGAAGAAGATCATCACACAGGCCGGCGTCGCCCGCTATGTCAGCTTTTATTTAAATCACCGGGCGCCCGCTAGCACACAAGTCCTGCCTCCTGGATCCACTCGTACCTACGATAGACAGCACATGTCCTGGCATTGGACAATTGTGCTGTCTATCAAAGGAGCCAAACCAGGAGGCGGGACCTTGTGTGACGGCGGGTGCCCGGCAATTTAAATTAAAGCTATTGGTATCCCTATTTGTACTGGTTTCAAACCCCCCCCCCCCCCCTCTGCCTCAGCACACGCCCAGGATCGGCCCTACACCCAGCGCTGCCCCTGCATTCCGGGGACAGTCCGGCTCCAGGGACAGTGTCCTCAGTCAGGGATTAAAAAAAATAAATAAATAACATTTACTAAATATATATTTCTAAGCCTGTGTCTTTATGTTTTTTTGTTTTAGTTTAAAAAATAAAATAAATAAAAATGGAAAAAAATAATAAATATTTCTATGCCTGCCTCTTAATTTTTTATTTATTAAAAAAAATAAAACAAATAAAAATGAAAAATAAAAAAATATTGACAACATTTAATAAAAATGTTTTTACACCTTATTTTTTTAAATTTTATATTTCAAAAATAAATAAACAATAATAACATATAATAAATAACTATACATTTCTACACCTGCGTCTTATTTTTTTATTTTATTTTACATAAATAAATAAATAAAAATGAAAAATGAATAAATAGCATATAATAAATAAATATTTCTACACCTGCATCTTATTTTTTTAATTTTATTTTACAAAAATAAATAAATAAAAAAGGAAAATATAAAAATATTAATAACATATAAAAAAATAAATATTTCTACACCGTCTTATGTTTTAAAATTTTATTTAAACAAAAGTAAATAAAAAAAATTAAAAATACAAAATTAACATTTAATACATATTTCTACACCTGTGTCTTATTTTTTTTTTTTTAATAAAAAAAAAACTAATTAATAAACATGAAAATATTAACATTTAATAAATAAATATTTCTACGCCTTTTTAAAAATAAATAAATAAAAATGGAAAAGAAAAAAAACATTTGATAAATAAAAAAATAAATAAATAAAGTATTTCTACACCTGCGTCCCATAAAAACGCCATTCCTCCTATCACAGCCCCCGCCTTCAGGTTTCCAGGCCTGCGGGTTGGTTTTTTTTGGAAACAGTAACTTCTGCTAAATATTTCATCGGCTCTTAAAAGTCTCGTTGTTCCCGGCTTTACGCGGAATCTGTCTTCCTCCGTGTCAGTCAGGTAATGGAGGCGCGAGAAGAAAAGAAACATAAATAATTCAATTATTTTGGATGCCAGCTCTTCTACGTGTGAATGTTCTTTTCCCCTGACAGTTTATATTATGTGCGGAGGGGTCCCGCCAGCAGCACAGCTGCTCCTCTTTTACCGCGGGCAGGTATCGCCAATCAGCCGCCGCTCCCCTGTGCCAGCTCTGGCTGCTCACGACGCTTAGGAAAATACACTCAGAATGCAGAGCTGTGTAAATATTGGGTACGTAAAATAGCCTGGGGGGTCTTATTGTGTTATGGAGTTATGGAGGCTTCCTTAAAAAAAACACATAAAAAAAAAAACATTTAACAAATATTTCTACGCCTGCGTCCTATTTTTTTTATTTTATTAAAAAAATAAAACAATTAAAAATGAAATATTATTAGCAAAATTTAATGAAAATGTTTTTACACTTGTGTCTTTTTAAAATTTTATTTTACAAAAATATATAAATGAAAATGATAATAAATAAATATTTCTACAGCTGTGTATTATTTTTTTTTATTAAAAAAATAAAACAATTAAAAATGAAAAATTATTAACAACATTTAAGGAAAATGTTTTTACAGTTGTGTCTTTTTTTTATTTTATTTTATTTTACAAAAATATATAAATGAAAATGATAATAAATAAATATTTCTACACCTGCGTCCTATTTTTTTTAATTTTATTAAAAAAATAAAACAATTAGAAATGAAAAATAAAAAATTATTAGCAACATTTAATGAAAATGTTTTTACACTTGTGTCTTTTTTAAATTTTATTTTACAAAAATATATAAATAAAAATGATAATAAATAAGTATTTCTACACCTGTGTCTTATTTTTTTTTTATTTTATTAAAAAAAATAAAACAATTAAAAATGAAAAATAAAGAAAATTTTAATAACATTTAATGAATTTTTTTTTCACAACTGTGTAAAAGGGCAACCCCGACTAAACAGATACATACATAGGAGCTGCTTTTAACTATATTAGTTATTGTAAGAAATAATGCTCATAGGAAACAAACAGCAGGCAGTCTGCCCCACCCCCCCCCCGTGCCACTGCCCCACCCCCCAGTGCCACTGTCCCGCCCCCCAGTGCCACTGCCCCATCCCTAGTGCCACTGCTCTGCCCCCTGTCTACTCTACTAGTGGCCATTGTTGTTATTGCAACAATAAACTCTCCAGCAATAATTAATCTCCTATAAAGCAGCAAAAATAAATCCCCCCGCAGCAACAATAGATTCCCCAGTAGTAACAATAGATTCCCCTTTCTAGCATTTACTAATTTCCCAGCAATACCAAAAACAATAACCGCCTGCAACAATAAATCCCCCATAAAGCAGCAATAAAAAGTCCCCCATAAAGCAGCAACGATAAAAAAAAAACCCCAGCAGCAACAATCCATTCCCCATAAAGCAGCAACAATAAGTCAGCCAGCATCAACAATAAATCCCCTAAGTAGCAACAATAAACTCCCCCAACAGCAACAATGAATCCCCTAAGTAGCAACAATAAATCTCCTAAGTAGCAACAATAAACTCCCCCAACAGCAACAATGAATCCCCTAAGTAGCAACAATAAATTCCCCCAGCATCAACAATAAATCCCCTAAGTAGCAACAATAAACTCCCCCAACAGCAACAATGAATCCCCTAAGTAGCAACAATTAATTCCCCCAGCAGCAACAATAAATCTCCTATAAAGCAGCAAAAATACCCCCCCCCCCACCCACCCTGCAGCAACAATAGATTCTCCAGCAGCAACTACAGATTCCCCTTCCAGGAAAAAATAATTTCCCATTAATACCAAAAACTCACTCAAGGAGCAATAAAACCCCCAGCAGCAACAATACACATTTCCCAGAAGAAACAATAAATCCCCCAACAAGCAGCAACATTGCATTCCCCATAAAGCAGCAACAATAAATTCCCCAGCAGTAACAATAAATCCCCTAAGCAGCAACAATAAATCCCCCAGCAGTAACAATACATTCCCCAAAATGCAGCAACAATAAAACCCCCAGCAGCAGCAATAAATCCCCTAAGTAGCAACAATACATTCCCCAAAAAGCAGCAACAATAAACCCCCAGCAGCAACAATAAATCCCCTAAGTAGCAACAATACATTCTCCATAAAGCAGCAACAATAAAACCCCCAACAGCAACAATAAATTCCCTAAGCAGCAACAAGAAAACCCCCAGCAGTAACAATACATTCCCCATAAAGCAGCAACAATAAAACCTCCAGCAGCAACAATAAATCCTCCATAAAGCAGCAAAAATAAACTCCCAGCAGCAACCTTAGATTCTGCACCAGTAACACCCCCACCCCTCCCCCCATCCTCGGCCAGGACCTGCCCCTGCTGGAGGTGTCAGCACTGCGTATCGGCCCGTTCCCAGTGGCATGAAGAATTAATGGCGTCCGCTCGCACCTGCCCACACACAGAATGTTTTTGTGCGGTGCGTTGAAATGTGCGTTTTTTTAAACGCTCCTGGTGTGACCAAGCCCTCAGCCCCTCCCCCAGCGATCAGTTTGCAACATTGTAACCTGATCAGAAGGTAAGGGGTGCAAATCACAAGGTGAGAGAGTTACAAAGAAATGGCGGGTGTATAATTTTTATCATAGGTGTATTTTATATGATAGAGACGGAAAATCAACCAAAAATCCAGGAAAAACACATGATACAAATCTTATAAATGGAGTCGCAGTTCAGTGAGTAAAATAATTATTTGATCCTTTAAGCAAAACACGACTTAGCAGTTGGTGGAGAAACCCTTGTTGGAAAGCACAGAGGTCGGACATTTCTTGTAGTTGGTGACATTTCTTCCTCCAAACACGGCAAGTCCTCCTCTACAATAGCAGTTCAGTAAATAAAATAAGTATTTGATCCCCAAGCAAAACATGACTTAGTAGTTGGTGGAGAATCCCTTGTTGGCAAGCGCAGAGGTCACATGTTTCTTGTAATTGGTTACCAGGTTTGCACACATCTCAGGAGGGATTTTGGTCAACTCTTCTTTACAGATCTTCTCTAAATCCTTAAGGTTTCTTGGCTGTTGCTTGGCAACTGGAAGTTTCAGCTCCCTCTATAAATTTTCTATAGGATTAAGGTCTGGAGACTGGCTGGGCCACTCCATGACCCTAATGTGCTTCTTCTTGAGCCACTTTTTTGTTGCCTTGGTGGTATGTTTTGGGTCATTGTCATGCTGGAAGATCGATCCATTCATGACCCATCTTCAGTGTTCTGGCTGAGGGAAGAAGGTTCTCATCCAAGAGTTTACAATACATGGCCCCCCGTCCATTGCAGGGCCTTATTTCTGCATGGGCATGCTGGGCAGTTGCCTAGGGGCCCCATGCAGGTCAATCCCCCAGAAAAGGCTGCCGCAGCAGCTCAGTTTAATTTAGCTGGTGGCCGGCCCCCGAGAGCAATTTGTTCCTCGCCCCGCTGCTGTAATCTGCTGTAGGCTGGTTGCTAGGATCGCCAGCCGACCGACGTCTAGCAACCAGTGACATCCCGAGGACGAAAGAGAGGCCGAGGAGAGGACCCAGCATGCAGAGCGGAGGAGGATCTTCCCCGTCCTCCTCTGCGCCTATTACTGGCTCCACCCACCTCCTCCCTGCATCTTCTACTTTGTGGCCGCTGGGGAAGGAGAACTGCCTGAATCATCATTCACTGACTGTGTTAGCAGAAGACCAGAGCATAGCCAAACTGATGCTTGAGGTGAGATCTCTCCCCCTCTCCCCCCCCCCCCTTTCTCCCTCCCCCTTACAGCTTGTGAAAGAAGAAGTGTCCAGAATATTTAAGCGTAACCTAATAGCTCATGTGCATGCTAAACTATGGTTAAGTTATAGATAAAAATATCATATACTGTCCTCATCTTCAAATTGCACAACATAAAATCCTAACACTCGATATTCTTCTCTCCCTCCATCCCTCTTCCTTCATCCCTTTTTTTCTCTCTCTCTCCCTCCATCCCTCTTCCCAGTGGCATTAGGAAACTTCAGAGGGGACTGTACATCCCTCATTCTTTTTCTTTCCCTCCATTCCTCTTTTATTCTCTCTCTTTCCCTCTCCCTCCATACCTTTTTTTCTCTCTCTCTCCCTCCATCCCTCTTCCCAGTGGCATTAGGAAACTTCAGAGGGGACTGTACATCCCTCATTCTTTTTCTCCCCCTCCATTCCTCTTTTATTCTCTCTCTTTCCCTCTCCCTCCATCCCTTTTTTTCTCTCTCTCTCCCTCCATCCCTCTTCCCAGTGGCATGAAGAAACTTCAGAGGGACTGTACATCCCTCATTCTTTTTCTCTCCCTCCATTCCTCTTTCATTCTCTCTCTTTCCCTCTCCCTCCATCCCTTTTTTTTCTCTCTCTCTCTCTCTCTCTCTCTCTCTCCCTCCATCCCTCTTCCCAGTGGCATGAAGAAACTTCAGAGGGGGCTGTACATCCCTCATTCTTTTTCTCTCCCTCCATTCCTCTTTCATTCTCTCTCTTTCTTTCCCTCTCCCTCCCTCCATCCCTTTCTTCAGATAGACTTTACCGCATTGAAGGGCCAATGGACGGGGCCATGTATTGTAAAAGCTTGGATGAGAACCTTCATTCCTCAGCCAGAACACTGAAGATGGGTGATGGATGGGTCTTCCAGCATGACAATGACCCAAAAGGCAACAAAGGAGTGGCTCAAGAAGAAGCACATTAAGGTCATGGAGTGGCCTAGCCAGTCTCCAGACCATAATCCTAAAGAAACTTTATGGAGGGATCTGATACTTCGAGTTGCCAAGAAACCTTAAGGATTTAGAGAAGATCTGTAAAGAAGAGAGGACCAAATCCCTCCTGAGATGTGTGAAAACCTGGTCACCAACTACAAGAAACGTCTGACCTCTGATTGCCAACAAAGGTTTCTCCACCAACTACTAAGTCATGTTTTCCTTGGGGATCAAATACCTATTTTACTCACTGAACTGCAACTCAATTTATAACATTTGTAGAGGGGAACTTGCCGTGTTTGGAGGAAGAAAAATGCTGACTATGACCCTAAGAACATCATCCCTACAGTCAAGCACCGAGGTGGAAATATTATGCTTTAGGGCTGTTTCTCTGCTACAGGTACAGGACGACTTTGCCGCATTGAGGGGCCAATGGATGGGGCCATGTATTGTAAAATTTTGGATGAGAAACTTCTTCCCTCAGCCAGAACATTGAAGATGGGTCATGGATGGGTCTTCCAGCATGACAATGACCCAAAACATACCGCCAAGGCCACAAAGGAGTGGCTCAAGAAGAAGCACGTTTGTAGAGGGGGACCCATTGTGTTTGGAGGAAGAAAAATGCTGACTATGACCCTAAGAACACCATCCCTACAGTCAAGCACGGAGGTGGAAACGTTATTCTTTGGGGCTGTTTCTCTGCTAAAGGTAAAGGTAGACTTTGCCGCATTGAAGGGCCAATGGACGGGGGGCCATGTATTGTAATATCTTTGATTAGAACCTTCTTCCCCCAGCCAGAACACTGAATATGAGTCATGGATGGGTCTTCCAGCATGACAATGACCCAAAAGGCAACAAAGGAGGAGTTTGAGAAGCACATTAAGGACATGGAGTCTCCAGATCCTAATCCTATAGAAAATGTATGGAGGGAGCTGAAACTTCGAGTTGCCAAGAAACTTTAAGGCTTTAGGGAAGATCTGTAAATAAGAGTGGACCAAAACCCTCCTGAGATGTGTGCAAACCTGGTCACCAACTACAAGAAACGTCTGACCTCTGTGCTTTCCAACAAGGGTTTCTCCACCAACTACTAAGTCATGTTTTTCTTGGGGATCAAATACTTATTTTACTCACTGAACTGCAACCCAATTTATAACATTTGTATCATGTGTTTTTTCTGAATTTTTGGTTGATATTCTGTCTCCATCGTAAAATACACCTATGATAAAAATTATAGACCCTTCATTTCTTTGTAGGTGGGCAAACTTACACAATCTGCCGGGGATCAAATCATTATTTTCCCCTCTGTACATAACAGGCAGGGATTCCAAGTTTATGGAATTCAGAAATAGCCCCTAATGAGCCGGAGGGGGTCATCCAAGCCCATCCTCCCCCCCTGAAGCTGACAGCCAATTCATCTCATTCTATACATTACAATGGAAGAACATTCCGAGCTTCCGCTCTAAAAAAGATTTAAAGGAAAATTTTGTGACCTCAAAATGAATAACTTTGGGCAAAAAGGGCGACCGGCGTTCCCAATCCGGATGATCTCCGGCGTCTACAGCGCTGCATTGTAGATTGGAACAACGGCGGCAATTAATCCGCCGCCGGTGAACACAAAGGCGAGGAGAGCTGGTGCATTACTATAAGTGGCCGGCTCGTGCGCCTGTGCGCTCCTTATCCGTTCGAGGGAGAGCGCGGCGAGGACCAGCTAATAAGTAAATTCGTTCTGACGGGCACATTGCGAGTCAGCGGAGTAGAAGGGAAGATGTTGCTGGAGGGGGGGAGGGAGGGGGGTGCGGAGAGCTTCTAAAAATAGATCCGATGTATAGGAAACGTAACACTGGGAGACGACGGCTGCGGCGGAAATTGGAATTGGTGTTACGGAGAGAGAAGGAAAAACAAATAAAAGGAAGTGAAATCTGCTAATTGATTAAAGAAAATGTAAAATGCACGAGCAGGGGGACGTATCGCTAACACTGATATCAATGGTGGGGCACTATTCCTCCCACAGACAGAAAACATAAGGACACAATTCCTCCAACTGACACCAATGATGGGGCACTATTCCTCCCACTGACACCAATGATGAGGCATTATTCCTCCCACTGACACCAACAAAAGGGCACAATTCATCCCACTGACACCAATGATGAGGCACTATTCCTTCCACTGACACCAATGATGAGGCACTTTTCCTCCCACTGACACCAATGATGAGGCACTATTCCTCCCACTGACACCAATGATGAGGCACTATTCCTCCCACTGACACCAATGATGAAGCGCTATTCCTCCCACTGACACCAATGATGGGACACTATTCCTCCCAGTGACACCAATGATGGGACACTATTCCTCCCACTGACACCAATGATGGGGCACTATTCCTCCCACTGACACCAATGATGAGGCACTATTCCTCCCACTGACACCAATGATGGGACACTATTCCTCCCAGGGACACCAATGATGGGACACTATTCCTCCCAGGGACACCAATGATGGGACACTATTCCTCCCACTGACACCAATGATGGGGCACTATTCCTCCCACTGATACTAATGATGGGGCACTATTCCTCCCACTGACACCAATGATGGGGCACTATTCCTCCCACTGACACCAATGATTGGGCCCTATTCCTCCCACTGACACCAATGATGGGGCACTATTCCTCCCACTGACACCAATGATGGGGCACTATTCTTCTACTGACAACAATAATGGGACACTATTCCCCCCCACTGATACCAAAGATGGGGCACTATTCTTCTGCTGACACCAAAGATAGGGCATTGTTTACTCATGTTGGCCCTAGTCTGGCCCCCCTTACGTCTAAAGGACAGTAAAGTGGCCCTCAGTTTAAAAAGCTTGGAGACCCCTGCACTATAGTGTGTACTTGTCTCAGTCCAGAGCACTAAGTGTCATTTCTCTCTGCTGCCTCCTTCCTCTGCTATCTGCATGAGTCACTTCTGACAAGTTTTCCTGACACTAAGAGATAAAAGGGTGACAGGGGGAGGAAGCTCCAGCACACAGTCAGTGACTGACAGCCTCAGCTCTCTTCCTGTGTGAAGAGGGGGTTGTCCCTCCAATCAGCTGTCAGAGTTCTCCTCACTGAGCTCTGCAGAGTGAAGCTTCAGCTCTCCGCCCCCCTTTTTTTCTGAATGCTCAGACAAGCTTTATAAATTCTGGACTTTGAACATTTGTAGAGAAGAGAAGACTGCAGATAAACATGTACAACTCACGCAGGAGGATTTGTTTAATCTCTGTGTATCCCCTGAGGTGGGTCACTTCACTGGGTATCAGTGAGATTTAGTCAGATTTGTGACTTCTATGACAGTCGGTGTCACAAACATCTGAAGTATGGCCATGGGATGTGGGGATGTTGGAGCGGTCCGGGAGCCGCGCAGTAATGTAACACATGATAAGGACCCACGCTGGTTATTTTTTTGCTCCAGACATGGAAGACGGCTTCTCCCCGGAGGACTCCAAGATCCGTGAATGTAAATAATTGCTAATGACTTACAGTGGTAATTACCATCGAGGTCGCTGGGGACCCTGGTGGCTTTGTTACTGTCATCCAGAACAGATGCAGGTGCTTCTTTGGTAACGATACCTTCCACTCACAGTAACTCACAATCTGTTATTGTCAATGATCCGTATTAGATCGGGGGGTGAGGGATCTCCCGCCTAGAAGAATTCTATTGGAGTATTAGGGCTCATTCATTCCAGCAGGCGCACATGGTGGGTAGAATACATGGCCTCCTTTACAAATCAATGACAGGCTGACACATGTATGCACATCTATATGGTTACATGCATACAGGATTTGGTTAGAAGCTGTGGATGCAAACTGCTTGCGTCCAGGGCTGCTCATCAGCAGTGTAGATAAAGGGGGGGGGGATAAGGGGGTCCAATCACCCCAAGAGCATCCAATGGTGCAGCTGCTTTCACTGACAGCCACCGCTCCTGCCACCTGTCCATGTCTCGACTCCCTTCACAGGACCCATCAGAGAGTGGACCTCCCCTCACTCTGAACTGTCTGGTCCGGTGAGTGGGTTTCATGTAGTGGGGGGGGGGGGGGGGAACTTTAATGGGGAGGGAGATCTGTACTAATGCAAAAAGGAAGAACTGTACTGAAGGGGGGGGGGGTGTATTACAGGCAGGGAGAACTGTACTAGGGCAAAGCTGTACTGCGTATAGGGGAGTGTACTAGTGTCAGTGACACTGTGCAATATGTACTCCTGACCCCTGCACTCTGTACAATACACACTCCTGACCCCTGCACTCTGTACAATACACACTCCTGGCCCCTGCACTCTGTACATTACTTACGCCTAAACCCTGGACTCTGTACTTTACATATCCCTTACGTCTGCACTCTGTATATTACACCCCCTGACCCCTACACCCTATACATTACATACACCTGACCCCTTTGCTCTCTACATTACACACTCCTGACCTCTGGACTCTTTATGTTAGGCACTCCTGTCCCCTGCACTCTGTATGTTACACACTCCTGGCCCCTGCACTTTGTACATTACACCCTTCTCACCCCTGCACTCTGTACATTACACACTCTTGACCCCTGCACTCTGTACATTACATACACCTTACCCCTGCACTATGTGTGTTACACACTCCTGACCCCTGCACTCGGTACATTGCACCCTCCAGACCCCTGAACTCTGTGTGTTACACACTCCTGTCCCCTGCACTCTGTATATTACATCCTTCTGACTCCTGCACTCTGTGCATTACTCACTCATGACCCCTGCGCTCTGTACATTACATGTTATGCACTCCTGACCCCTGCACTCTGTGTTATGCACTCCTGACCTCTGCGCTCAGGACATTACATCCACCTGACCCCGGCACTCTGTATGTTATGCACTTCTGACCCTGGCACTCTGTGTGTTACACACACTCCTGTCCCCTGTTCTCTGTACATTACACCCTCCCTACTCCTGCCCTCTGTGCATTACTCACTCCTGACCCCTGCACTCTGTACATTACACGCTCCTGTCCCCTGCACTCTGTACATTACACACTCCTGTCCCCTGCATTCTGTACATTGCATCCTCCTGTCCCCTGTGCTCTATACATTACATCCACCTGACCCCTGGACTCTGTATATTATGCACTCCTGAGTCCTGACCCCTGCACTCTATGTTACACTCTCCTGTTCCCCCTGCACCCTGCACCTTACGTCCTCCTGATTCCTGCACTCTGTACATTACATCCACCTGACCCTTGCACTCTGAATATTATGCACTCCTGACCCTGCACGCTTTATGTTAGGCACTTCTGTCCCCTGGACTCTGTGTGTTACACATTCCTGACCCCTGCACTGTGTATGTTACTATCTCCTGACCCCCGCACTCTATAAGTTAGGCATACCTGAGCCCGGCACTCTGTAAGTTAGACATCCTTGACCCCTACACTCTGTATGTTACTCACTCCTGACCCCTGCACTCTGTATGTTACTCACTCCTGATCCTTGAACAATATACATGCAATAAACGTTAAATCCATGACCCGAGTTTTGCAGTGCATTCTGGGCTTATAAAAAATTTTAAAAAATAACTCACGACTTGCTGCTCACTCAACTTGTATACAAGTTTATCTTATGTCTTTAATTATTTGTACCAACTTTATATTTTACCATAAATAATGTAGCTGATTTTCAGTGCATACTGAGCTTTCTATAGAGAAAGCCCAGCACTAGCTGCTTACCTTGTGTCACAGTCCAACTAAAGATCCAGACAGGCTGTGTTCATTGAGCAATAAAAGGAGGACGGGGCTTTGCCTATTTCTCAATCAGCTGTGTGTGTGATAAGAGCTGCTATGGAGGCCTGGTAATAACACGGGCTATGTACAGCAAAGTAGTAAAATCAGTCCGGTAAGAAAAGGCACGGCAGGTAAAAAGCTCCATTTGCTGCCTGTAAGTGGTAAATATGACATTAATATGCAGCAATTTGCCTTTTATTAGACATGGATAAAAAAAATGTAAATTCTTAGTCGCACGGATCTAATTCCTCTCCAGTGCGCCGGCATTTCTTCATCGCCTTCTTGAGCTCTGGAGATTAATCTTCAAGGAGAGCAAAGTTATAATTTCAGAGTCCGCTGCTTATCTGCATGAGTTAATCTCAGGAAGGCTTTGTGGCTCTGAATGAAGAGTTTACCAGATAAAGGACGGTCTAGCAGAACAAGAGTGGAGAGAGGAAAGGCCGCCAACGCATATCACCCACAGGCCTCCTGGAAGGGCGACCTTGCCAATCACAGCCTTCTATGACATACCTGCTAAGACTGGCTATGATGGCACATACCCTGCTGCCTAACAAGTGGTGTCATCGTCTATGCCAGCACGCACCGCTGCCCAGTGACAGGCTTCTCCTGCTAAGCCATGACCGGCATCCACAAGGTGAAAATGAATGGAGCATCACATGGTACTAATGTCATCAGCCAAGGTTATTCCTGTGTTTTACCAGCCCCTCTGAGCTGTACCGGATTACATCAGGTGTCCCCTTACATCAGGTGTCCCCATCAGAGGCCCCTTTATATCATATGTCCCCTTTACAGTGTCCCCTTACATCAGGTGTCCCCAACAGAGTGCCCCCTTACATCAGGTGTCTCCATCAGAGCCCCCTTTATATCATATGTCCCTTCACAGTGCCCCCTTACATCAACTTTCCCCATCAGAGTGCCCCCTTACATCAACTGTCCCCATCAGAGTGCCCCCTTACATAAGCTGTCCCCATCAGAGTGACCCCTTACTTTAGGTGTCCCTATCAGAGCCCCCCCCCCTCTTATATCATATGTCCCCATCAAAGTGCCCCATTACATCAGGTTTTCCCCCCTTTAGAGCCCCTCCTTATATCATATGTCCCATTCACAGTGCCCCCTTACATCAGATGTCCCCATCAGAGTGCCCCCTTACATCAGATGTCCCCATCAGAGTGCCCCCTTACATCAGATGTCCCCATCAGAGAGCCCCCTTACATCAGATGTCCCCATCAGATTGCCCCCTTACATCAGATGTCCCCATCAGAGAGCCCCCTTACATCAGATGTCCCCATCAGAGCTCCCTTTATATCAGCGGTTTCCATCAGAGTGCCCCCTTACATCAGCTGTTCCCATCAGAGTGCCCCCTTACATCAGCTGTTCCCACCAGAGTGTCCCCTTACATCAGGTGTCCTCATCAGAGTGCCTCCTTAAACCAAATGTCCCTATTACAATGCTCCCCTCATATCAAGTTCCCCCCTATCAGAGTCCCCCTTATAACAGATGTTCCCTTCACAGTGCCCCCTTACACCAGGGGGTCTTTATCACAGTGCCCCCTTACACCAGGGGGTCTTTATCACAGTGCCCCCTTACATCAGTGTCCCCATCAGAGTGCCCCCCTTACATCAGGTGTCTCCATCAAAGTGTCCCCCTTACATCAGGTGTCCCCATCAAAGTGCCCCCTTACATCAGGTGTCCCCATAAGAGTGCCCTCTTACATCAGGTGTCCCCATAAGAGTGCCCCCCTTACATCAGGTGTCTTCATCAAAGTGCCCCCTTTACATCAGGTGTCCCCATCAGAGTGCCCCCCTTACATCAGGTGTCTCCATCAGAGTGCTCCCTTACATCAGGTGTCTCCATCAGAGTGCCCCCCTTACATCAGGTGTCTCCATCAGAGTGCCCCCCTTACATCAGGTGTCTCCATCAGAGTGCTCCCCGCTTACAGCAGGGGTCTTTATCACAGTGCTTCCTTACATTAGGTATCCCCATCAGAGTGCCCCTTAAATTAGGTGTCCCCATCAGAGTGGCCCCTTACATTAGGTGCCCCCATCAGAGTGCCCTCGTTTAAAATGTCTCCTTCAGAATCCTCCTTTTATCAGGTGTCCCTATCAGAGTCTTGTCTTCCCTTACATCAGTTGTCCCCATCAGAATCCTCCTTTTATCAGGTGTCCCCATCAGAGTCACTCCTTACATCAGGGTCCTCTTTACAGGAACACAGGAGTGGGAGTCTCTAGGAACCCTGGGCGACACTGATTACTCCTATAAATGAAGAGAAGGTGACGCACCCCCCCCCCCATATTATACCACCATTTATTATTATTTATTTATTATTATTTTATTTTGTAACAAATATTTTTATTAGAAAAAAAAAAAGAAGAGTTTTCAGGATATGGAAAAAAAAAAACCAGATGGGGTTCTGCGAGGTCAGTGCGTTCTACGACATGTTGATGAAGTGCAGTTTGATGCCAAGATTCCTCCATGCCCCGTTTTCAGCTGTTACACCAGATGGCACGTCCAGTCACCCAGGAAAAAAAATCAACCATCTTGGCACATCATACGCGGAGCACAAGTTCCATGGCGCGGGCATCAGGTGCGAGCCACAATAAACGCCGCTGAAATGATGCCCGCTCCTTGTCATGTGTAAAAAATGTGACAACGCTGAATATTTGCGGTTACACGAGACGATGAAGAGCGAAGCACGGGCAAGAACAGAGGGCATGATACCAAAAAAATCCCCAATGCCGATCAGAAAGACTGGAGCAAAGGGCAGGAGAATAAAACATAATTCTGATTAACCGCTTCTACCAGGATCCTATTACTGTCCTCAGTACGCCCCAATAATGTTCTCAGTGACCCTATTAATGTCCTCAGTCCCCAATTACTGTCCACAGCCCCCCAATAATGTCCTCAGTGACCCTAGTAATGTCCTCAGTCATCCCCATTACTGTCCTCCGTCCCCCCCAATAATGTCCTCAGTGACCCTATTAATGTCCTCAGTCCCCAATTACTGTCCACAGCCCCCCAATAATGTCCTCAGTGACCCTAGTAATGTCCTCAGTCATCCCCATTACTGTCCTCCGTCCCCCCCAATAATGTCCTCAGTGACCCTATTAATGTCCTCAGTCCCCCATTACTGTCCACAGCCCCCCAATAATGTCCTCAGTGACCCTAGTAATGTCCTCAGTCATCCCCATTACTGTCCACAGTCCCCCCCAATAATGTCCTCAGTGACCCTAGTAATGTCCTCAGTCATCATCCCCATTACTGTCCTCAGTTCCCCCCCAATAATGTCCTCAGTGACCCTAGTATTGTCCTCAGTCATCCCCATTACTGTCCTCAGTCCCCCATTACTATCCTCAGTGACTCCATTTCTATCCTCAGCCCCCCCCCCACAAGCTCCCTATTACTGTCCTCAGCTCCCCCCTCACAGAACCCCATTACTATCCTCAGTTCAGTGCTCCATTACTGTCCTCAGCTCCCCCCTCACAGCGCTCCATTGCTGTCCAAAGCCCCCACCCCACCCCACAGCACCCCATTACTGTCCTTAGCTCCTCCCCTGCCCCCAGCGCCCCTTTACTGTCTTTAGCCCCCCCCCCCCCAGGATACCCCATTACTGTCCTCAGCTCCCCCTCTCACACCGCCCAATTACCGTCCATAGGTTCCCCCCCCCAGGATACCCCATTACTGTCCTCAGCTCCCCCTCTCACACCGCCCAATTACCGTCCATAGGTTCCCCCCCCCAGGATACCCCATTACTGTCCTCAGCTTCCCCCTCAGAGCACCCTATTGCTGTCCTCAGATCCCCCCACATCAGAATGCTCCCATTACATCAGGTGTCCCCATCAGAGTCCCCCCTTACATCAGATGTCCCCATTAGAGTCCCCCCTTACATCAGGTGTCCCCATCAGAGTGCCCCCCTTACATCAAGTGTCCCCATAAGAGTGCCCCCCTTAAATCAGGTGTCCCCAACAGAGTCCCCCCTTGCATCAGGTGTCCCCATCAGAGTACCCCCCTTACATCAGGTGTCCCCATAAGAGTGCTCCCCTTACATCAGGTGTTCCCATCAGAGTGCCCCCCTTACATCAGGTGTCCCCATAAGAGTGCCCCCCTTACATCAGGTGTACCCATCAGAGTCCCCCCTTACATCAGGTGTCCCCATCAGAGTGCCCCCCTTATATCAGGTGTCCCCATCAGAGTGCTCCCCTTACATCAGGTGTCCCCATCAGAATCCTCCTTTTATCAGGTGTCCCTATCAGAGTCTCTCCTTACATGAGGGTCCTCTTTCTAGGATCACAGGAGTGGGAGTCTCTCTCAGCTCCCCCCTCACAGCACCCCATTACTGTCCTCAGCTCCCCCCTCACAGCACAGTGCTCCATTACTGTCCTCAGCAGAGATCCACAGCTCAGGTGGGAGAATCTGTCCACAGGACAACTATTAGTCCTGCGCTCCACAAATCTGCCCTTTATGGAAGAGGGAGAAGAAGAAAGCCATTGGTGGAAGAAAGCCACAAGAAGTCCTGTTTGCAGTTTGGGAGAAGCCATGTGGGGGACACAGCAAACATGTGGAAGAAGGAGCTCTGCTCAGATGAGACTAAAAGTGAACATTTTGGCATAAAAACAAAACACTATGTGTGGGGGAAAACTAACACTGCACATCACCCTGAACACACCATCCTCACCGTGAAACATGGTGGAGGCAGCATCATGGTGTGGGGATGCTTTTCTTCAGCAGGGACAGGGAAGCTGGTCAGAGTTGATGGGAAGATGGATGGAGCCAAATACAGGGCAATCCTAGAAGAAAACCTGTTAGAGTCTGCAAAAGACTTGAGACTGGGGCGGAGGTTCACCTTCCAGCAGGACAACGACCCGAAACATCCAGCCAGAGCTACAATGGAATGGTTTACATCAAACCATATTCATGTGTTAGAATGGCCCAGTCACAGTCCAGACCTAAATCACATTGAGAATCTGTGGCAAGACTTGAAAATTTCTGTTCACAAGAGCCCTGTTTCTGAACCCCCTGTAAATCTCCCATATCTTTTTAATTTTTGGTACCAAAAACTGAACCCCCAATTTGTAGGCTCCATTCACATAATCAGCTCAAACATGCAATTCGACGCGTTTCGGTGTATCACATGTAGGGCATCCCAATTATTTCAATGGGCTGTCCTACTGCCAAGAAATATTCAAAAAGAAGTTGCTTACTCTTTTCAGAAATGGCGCTTTGGTGATCCAATTGGCACCAACGGTGTTGGGCTGGCATCTGCAAAAGAGGCAGCACGTTTCTGCAGGTTGCAGGAAAGCACGTGATTTTGAGCATGAGGGGTGTACTCACTTTTGTGAGATACTGTATATATATATATATATATATATTTATATATTTTATATATAAATTTATATACAGTAAAACCTTGGTTTGAGAGTAACTTGGTTTAAGAGCGCTTTGCAAGACAAGCAAAATTTTCAAATAAATTTTGACTTGGTATACAAGCGATGTCTTGATATACAAGTAGCCTCAAGTCACAGCTGAGTATAAAAGAGAAGAGAGGCGCCTCTAAGTGTAGCAATATGGTTACATTTAATGAAGGTACAACATTTAGCAACTCACATGGTTGATGATTGGAACAGGCACATCTAAGGATGCAGGCATCAGTGGTAAAGCTGTCCACATAGACCGTCCTCTGCACCACCATCTACATCATCCCTTCCATGCTGCCCCTCGCTTTCAGAACGCTTTACTGCAGGGTGGTCTTCCCGGTCAGGATTACAGACTAGCAGCCGGCGGTGCAGAAGATGGTCTATGTGGACAGCTTTACCCCGGATGCCTGCATACTTAGATGTGCCTGTTTTATTCATCAACCATGTGAGTTGCTAAATGTTGTACCTTCATTAAATGTAACCATATTGCTACACTTAGAGGCGCCTCTCATCTCTCTTATATTCTGTAGCTCTGCTAGATTTTGCTTCTAATCCCCTTGTGGAGGCGTCATTTGTGGATGGACATTTTATGGTTACGCAACCTATCGCAATGCTATAATCTTTTTATATTCACTATAAATTGAAGGATTTATGAATAAATAGTTGTGGAACGAATTATCTGAGTTTCCATTATTTCTTGTGGGGAAATTCGCTTTGATATAAGAGTGCTTTGGATTACAAGCATGCTTCCGGAACGAATTATGCTCGCAATCCAAGGTTCTACTGTACTTGTATATTTATATTTATATAAAATATATATATTTATTTAATCATTTATAAAATATAAATATAGAAAATGACTGCGACAATGTCTTCAAAATGAGCTGCAGACACTGCAACACAACAATGTTGCAATAAAGTCAAGTAATAAAAAAAAAAAGTGCCACGCTAAATCAATGATAAAATTGGCTACCAAACAAATTGCTTAGGCGGACAGATTGGACCCCTAACTGACATTTTTGACACTTTTGGGGGGACCAGTGACATTACTACAGTAATCAGTGCTAAAAATATTATAATAAGGAATACAGCCTACTAGTACCAAAAAAGTAAATCTTGTGCAAATTAGCAAAATAAGGTGCATAAAATATATAAGCAAAAGCAGTAAACAACATTAACCACTTGCCTACTGTGCACTTAAACCCCCTTCCCATCCAGACCAATTTTTAGCTTTCAGCGCACTCACACTTTGACTGACAATTGCGCGGTCATGCTACACTGTACCCATATGAAATTTTTATCATTTTTTTTCACACAAATAGAGCTTTCTTTTGGTGGTATGTAATCACCTCTGGGTTTTTTATTTTTTACAAAAAAAAGAAAAAAGACAGAAAATTTTGAAAAAAAAAAAAGTTTTTCTTATTTTCTGCGAGTAAATTTTGAAAATAAATACATTTTTCTCCTTCACTGATGTGCGCTGATGAGGCGGCACTGATGGGCACTGATAGGCTGCACTGATGGGCACTGATGAGGTGGCACTTATGGGCACTGATGAGGTGGCACTTATGGGCACCGATGAGGTGGCACTTATGAGCACTGATGAGGTGGCACTTATGAGCACTGATGAGGAGGTACTAATATGCCGCACTGATGAGCACTGATAGGCGGCACTGATAGGCGGCACTTATAGGCGGCACTGATGAGCACTGAGAGGTGGCACTGCTGGGCACTGAGAGGTGGCACTGAGAGGCGGCACTGACAGGCGGCACTGATGGGCACTGGCGGATGGCACTGATGGACACTGACGGGTGGCACTGATGAGCACTGATGGGCGGCACTGATGAGCACTGATGGGCAGCACCATCAGTGCACACACTCAGTGCCCATAGTGCTGCCAGTCAGTGCTCATCAGTGCCTAGATGAGCAGGCACTGATGGGCACTGACTGGCAGCACTATGGGCATTGATTGTGGGCACTGATGGGGGGCACTGATGGCGGGCACTGTGGGCACTGATGGTGGGCACTTTGTGTATGTTTTTTTACCTTGTGTAATCAGGGCACTGGTGATCAGTGCCCTGATTACATTCCTCTTTGTCCCCGACGGCTGATCGGCTCTGCTCCTTCCTCACACGCAGTCTCTGTGTGAGGAAGGAGCGTTGGCGATGAGAGATGAGAGATATGTTTACATATGAGATCATCTCTTATTGCATGGGCCGATCACGTGTAAACGGCCGCTGTGATTGGCCATTTACCACGATCTGTGATTGGCTGTGTCCAAGGGACACGGCCGACACAGATTTTCCCTGCGGGAGCGCGCGGGGAGCCTGTCTCTGGGAGGCCGTTTAAAGACGGCCTCCCAGAAATTCGAGTCTGCACTGTACTTCGGCTATAGCACGGACCGGAAGTAGTTAAAGTGCAAAAAGTGCTAAATGCGTGCAATCAGTTGTATTCATAAGACAAAACAAATATTACACTCATGGCACAAGCACATCATTCCACGAGTGTAATATTTGTTTTGTCCTATGAATAAACATTTTAGCAGAAAGCACAAGATCTCCCCTCCTTTCTTTAACCGCTTTCGGACTGCCCGCCGCAGAAATACTGCAGCAGGCTGGCCCTCCTGCGCAAACCGCCGTAGGTATACGTCGGTTGCATGCTTGCAGCTGGGGGCGAGCACGCGCCGCCAGCAGCGCGCACCCGCCCCCTCTCGGCGGAGGGGACTCCGATGCATGGGGCAGGCGGCTCTGATTGCCGTCTGACACCCTAAACACATCTGACCGTTCTTCTCTCTGGAATGATCACAGAGCGCCTGTGATCTTTCTATAAAGGATCACAGGTCTATGTGTCATCCTTTCACAAGCCTCATCCCCATACAGTTAGAAACACACCCCTAGGTACACATTTAACCCTTTGATCGCCTCTGGATTAACCCCTTCCCTGCCAGTGTCATTAGTACAGTAACAGTGCATATTTATAGCACTGATTACTGCAGTAATGTCACTGGTACCCCCAAAAGTGTCAAAAATGTCAGTTAGGGGTCCGATCTGTCCGCCGCAATGTCGCAGTCCCGCAAAAAAACGCAGATAGCCGCCATCACTAGTAAAAAAAAAAAAAAAACAATAAAAATGACATAAATCTTTCCTGTAGTTAGTAGACGTGATAACTTTTGCGCAAATCAATCAAAATACGCTTATTGCGATTTTTTTTTTAACCAAAAATATGTAGCAGAAAACAAATTGGCCTAAAATGTTAAACAATTTTGATTTTTTAATTTTTTTGGGGGGGAATGTTATATAGCGGAATGTGAAAAATTATTTGTTTTTTTTTTTTCACAATTGTCGCTCTATTTTTGTTTATAGCGCAAAAAAAATAATAGCAGTATAAATATGCGGGGGGCGTCGGCAAGTGTTTTCAAAAGCATTTATTATTTAAAAAACTTCATCCAAAACACTCACATTTTGAAAGGTAAAAAACAGCATGGAATCCACATCTCTGTGTGCCGCATGCAACTTCAGCCGTTCTTTCTTCACGGGGAGCGATCGCCAGTGCCCAGCGGCAATTGCGGCCGCTGGCCCCCTTGGATCCACTTCCCGCTGCGTAATGGGGGCACGTGCACACCTCCGGTGGTGCGCGCGCATCACCAGGAGCGCTCGCGCGAACCGGCGTACCTATACGTCGGTTTGCGCAGCCGAGCCAGCCTCCCGCAGTATATCTGCGGTGGGCGGTCGGCAAGTGGTTAAAGTCCATATCCAAAAGGAGCACGTGTGCTGAGACTGGAAATCTGTCACCCCCCAGTGCGACCGTCACCAAGGAGAATCAGGAGCGCTTACCAAAAACAAGTGGACTCTACTATCAGCGGTGAAGAGTCATGCAAGCAGGGATGTAATACCCTTAGATCAGTGATGGAGAACCTTGGCACGCCCAGATGTTTTGGAACTACATTTCCCATGATGCTTCACTACACTGCAGAGTGCATGAGCATCATGGGAAATGTAGTTCCAAAACATCTGGGGTGCCAAGGTTCTCCATCACTGCCTTAGAGAATCTCTCGATAGTTGTCACCATCTCATCAGATCTCAGTTAGTCCAATCATGGGGGGTGCCCAAGAAAACAAAGAACTCCTCATAGCGTAAAACTATCACTGGTGTACTTTATTAACTACTTTAAGACCAGAAGGATTTCCCCCCTTCCTGACCAGGCCCTATTTTGCGACTCAGCACTGCGTTACTTTAACCGACAATTGCGCGGTCGTGCGACGCTGTACCCAAATAAAATTGATGACCTTTTTTCCCACAAATAGAGCTTTCTTTTGGTGGTATTTGATCACCTGTGCGATTTTTTTTTTTTTTTTTTTTGCGCTATAAACAAAGAAAGAGCGAAAATTCTGAAAAAAAAAAACAATATATTTTTCACATTCTGCTATATAACATTCTCAAAAAAAATGTAAAAATCTAAATTTTTTTACATTTTAGGCCAATTTGTTTTCTGCTACATATTTTTGTTAAAAAATAAATCGCAATAAGCGTATTTTGATTGGTTTGCGCAAAAGTTATCGCGTCTACTAACTAGGGGAAAGATTTATGTAATTTTTATTTATTTTTTTACTAGTAATGGCGGCAATCTGCGATTTTTTGCGGGACTGCAACATTGCAGGGGACAGATCGGACCCCTAACTGACATTTTTGACACTTTTGTGGGGGACCAGTGACATTACTACAGTAATCAGTGATATACATATGCACTGTTACTGTAATAATGACACTGGCAGGGAAGGGGTTAACCCTGTGGGTAATCAAGGGGTTAAATGTGAGCCGTGGGGAGTGATTCTAACTGTGGGGGGGGGTGTGGCTTCTGAAATGACCATGGAGACATGTGATCCTATATAGAAGGATCCCAGGAGCTCTGTGATCATTCCAGAGAGAAGAGCGATCAGCTGTGTTTACAACATCCGACCGTTCTTCTCTCTCAGCAGGGAGCGATCGCGGGTGTCAGGTGGCAATCGGAGCTGCCTGACCCGTGCATCGACTTCCCCGCTGTTGAGTGGGGGCGGGAGTGCGGTACTGGTGGTGCACGCTCGCCCCCTAGCATCCCGCGCACGACCGGCGTAGGTCTACGTTGGTTTGCGCAGGAGAGCCACCCTGCGGAAGTAAAAAGGCGGCGGGTGGTCGGGAAGCGGTTAAAGTAGAACACTTACATGCTTCCAGGAGTTTACAAGCAGTTTGAATGGAAAATTATGTGATCACAAAAAGTTTCTAGTGGCGCAATGTGGTGCAGTAGACTCGCTGGAACCAACGCGTTTCGTCTTAAAATACTTCAACTGGTGTTTTATTCCTATACTTTACTAGAATGTTCATGGTTCTTACAAGCCAACTGATGCAATCACACACCCGGCGCCTTCCATCCACGATTCTTCCTAATATATATAAAAGCGCTGTGCTTTAACGATCGGAGCTATAAACAGCCGCTCCCCCGGTGCGGGGAAATTTTCGTACACAGGCGCTCAGAAAGCTGCATTGTTAATGTCCGTCATTTAAAAAAAGAAAGTTTCTCGCCCTGACCGTCTGCCAGGTTATGCTTTATTTCCAGACGCCGTTCTGTGGTTTGCCGCTCATTACCGAGCGACAGCTGGATATCCATCAAAAAGCAGAGCCAATAAAGCTGAACTCTGGGCACCGAGGAAAACTTTCATTGAAATCTATTCCTCAATAGCCAGAAAGGATTTACAGCACATCCAATTTGTGAGCGCCAGATGTCTTTGCAAACCCAGATATTACCATGTAAAAGAAGTAGTGACTTCATCACTGCGCTGTGCATAGACTTATGCTGAGAGCAGAGGTGAAGGAGGGGTCCCAGTTTGCTCCTCCCACCTCATAACGGGGCGGAGACGAGACCAGTCACCCTGCTAAAAGGAGAGGGAGTCTTTATTACAGGAAGTCTCACACTGGATTACTGCACAGATCTGGAAGAAATACACAAAGATCACCGAGATTCAGGATGAATATGCATGACCGATGGATTTAGAGGATATTTGCCCATCCAGAGTTCAGATTTACCCGCTTGAACCTCCGGAAGATTTACCCCTCTTCATGACCAGGCCATTTTTTTTGCAATATGGCACTGCGTTACTTTAACCTTTTAACGACCGGCCATCGCAGTTTCACTGCGACAGGTCGGCTCTGTACCGCGAAATTACGTAACTGTACGTCGCTTTGCGGGACCGCTAGCAGGAGCGCGCGCGCACCCATTCGCCAAGGGGGAAGCCGATCAGCGGGTCCATTGGCCACGATTGCCGCTGGGCACCCACAATCACTCCCCGTGGAGACAGAATGGTCATCAGAACAGAATTGTAAACACAGCAGACCGCTGTTCTGTCAGTATTGAACACAGGAATCCTAGCAGCAAGCCCATCCCCCCTCCACACAGTTAGAAAACACCCCCTAGGGACACATTTAACCCTTTTAATCGCCCCTGGTGTTAACCCCTTCCCTGCCAGTGTCATTAGTACAGCAGTAACAGTGCATATTTTTTAGCACTGATTACCCTAGTAATGTCACTGGTACCCCCAAAAGTGTCAAAATGTCAGTTAGGGGTCCGATCTGTCCGTCGCAATCTCCCAGTACGGCTAAAAATCGAAGATCGCCGCCATTACTAGTAAAAAATAAATAAATAAAAATGACATAAATCCTTCCCGCGATCAAACGCGATACTTTTGCGCAAACCAATCAATATACACTTATTGGGATTTTTTTTTTTTTTATCAAAAATATGTGGCAGAATACAAATTGCACTAAAACGATAAAAAAAATTAGATTTTTTAAAAAAAATTTTTATTGGGAATGTCATATAGCAGAAAATTTAAAAAAATATATATTTTTTTCAGAATTGTCGCTCTTTTTATGTTTATAGTGCATTTTATGTATTTGCAGGAACACAGGATCAATGCCTTCCCCTTCTGACAGAACAGCGATGAGCCTTTTTTACTTGTGCACTGAACGATCATTGGGGGCCGGCGGACATCGAGCCGGCGGAGGCGCGCACTGGCGCCCAAAACCCAGAAGTGCAGTATCACATATATATTCATGATCCTGCGCAGCGCAGCCGCCCTGTAGCAGTAAAACTGCTATAGGGCGGTCAGCAAGTGGTTAAATGAGACCTTTTTTGAGAGACCCAGAGGCGGCCATTGTTGCTTCCTAATCTGGAAATGCTAGTTTCCTGGCTGACACATTTAGGCCCCTTTCACACTTGTATGACCTGAAAGTCGCGTGACTTTGGAGCGACTTCAATGTTACTTGAAGCAATGCCTGTGGAATCTTAAGGTCTACTGACCTCAAGTCGCATCAAAGTTGGACCAAAATAGTGCAGGGACTACTTTGAAGTCGCAGAGATATGAATGGTACTCATTGAAAATAATGGTATACGACTTGTCATGTGACTTTGCAGTCCCAAGTCGCAGGACAAGTTGCACAAGTATGAAAGGAGCTTTACTCTCTTGTTTTAATACTTTGTATCATTTCTCCATCTGATCTGTACATTTTTGTTTATCAAAAATCTTACAAACATACAACCTACTAAAAACAGATTTACATATATACAAAATAAATAAAATATATAAATAAACAAAAATAGCCTACTTCAGCGTAGAAAACAGAAAATGGCTTTTTTTGCCACAAAAAGACATAAACAGAACTAAATATACAGACCAAGACATATTTAAATATTATTATTATCTTCACGATGCTTAACAAACCCTAACCTCCACCTAAACACACCCTCAGGCTAAGAAACGATTACACATTTATCCCATGCATGCAGCCTTTTTCCAAAAATCTGATCTTTTAAAAATTTAGGGGAGGTGAAAAGACAGAAAGTAAAAGCTGCACACCCAGAGGCTGACAGACAGCGGCTACAAAGACCTGACATTCCTTCACGCCTTTGTCCAGGCTCCCGGCCGCCATCTGTACCATTCAAGACCCCAAATCTTCCCAACCTCACCCAGAATGTTGTGCACCACCACCTCGACAGGAAGGAAGTTTTTCCGAGTGGAAACCTGACACCCTGCATTCCACGTGAAGTAATGGACTACTAAACTAACTAAAAAAAGTATCTCAAAATCAAAATCCCAATGAGTCTCAAAAACCCCGTATGACCACTCTGTGTAACTCAGGTGGGAAAGGAAAGGGATACCCAGAGCTCCACTCCCAGCCTTTAAACTTCTATATTGAAGGGGCACTGAAGCAAGAAATGGTCCATCGTCTCCTCCACACCGCCACACTCCACTCTTGGACAACCACGGTTCTCCATAGAGCAATGCTTCAAGTTACCCTTTACTGAGTCTGTCATGGAACAAGAACTAGGCCAAATCCCAAAACTTTAAAGGGATTCTCTCCAGATTATTCAAACGCAGACCCTCCCACATAACATGGCCTGGGCAATCAAGGCCAGTGGCTCGCTAAAGGTAGATTCAACAATCCTCCTTTCCAGGGCCTTCCTAGGAAGAGACCTAATTTCCTCTGCTGTCACTCGCCACTGCCAAAGAATTTTCAGTCATGGAGCAACTTAAACAGGGAGCTCACTGGGTCAGACCCTCAGGTATTTCACCGGCACACCATTCTCCCAGCTCTGCAAAAAAGGCCTAAACCAGGACTGAAAAATACCAACCCACCCAGGTGGTTCCTCTGCCAGCATGTTACCAAAATAATGTTCCAAAAACATCAGAGAAAAGAATATCACCAGGTTGACCATACCTAGGCCACCCATCCGCCTGGGAAGATAGCTTACAGACCTCATGAGGTTCAGTCTGTTTCCCTATAACAACTGGAAGAAACAGCTGTATATCTTTGAATAGAGAGACACTAGCAAAACACAAAGCTGACATACAGATATACCGGCATCAGGTACATTTTAATCAGGTCAATCCTTTTCCTGTAAGAGAGTTTCCAATCCTTCCAGCTGGCAACCTTGGCATAGGCATCTTGTAGCCTGCTTACCCAATTTGCAGGGCCATAATCGCTAGGGCCAAAGCTAATGCCTAAAACTTTAATTTCCTGCCAGGGCTCTGGGAAGGTGTCTGGAAGCTCAAAGCCTTTGCCTTCCTCTCCCATCCAGAAAACATCACTCTTATTCTGATAAATCTTTAAACCAGATGCCTCAGCATACTGTTTCATCACTGAGACCACTTCCTCTGTCCCAGAGATGAAAACAGACACATCATCAGCATAGGCCACGACCCTCAAAGTAGGCTCACTAGGAATACCCAAAGGCACTCCGCACAATGGCTGCTCTCTAACATCCTGATGAAGGGATCAATTGTGAACCCATATAGCAGAGGACTCAAGTGACACCCCTGACGCACACCTGAGCTAACCTCAAAAGGCCTTCCGATCAAGCCATTCACAAGAATTACGCTTTCAGCCCCCCTGTACAGGGTCTTCAGCCATTTGGTAACCCCCCCCCCCCCTGAAGGCCATGCTTTCAAGAAGCAGCCATAGGTACTCATGATTGACCTGATCAAAAGCTTAAGCCTTAACCAATGCAAGCAGGTACTTTTGTCCAGCCTGCAGCCCTGCACCGTCCCAGAGCCTCCCAGACAGCTAAAGGAGCCCACTGAAAAAGTACTTCTACCCTGAACCGAAAAGTGACGGTGGCAAACGAACCCTCTCTCAGACAGTCATTAAAATCCTTTACCAAATATGGGGCCAAAGTATTCTTAAAGTGCTTAAAAAACTAGGCTATTAATTAATCTGGCCCAGGTGACTTCTTAATGGCAAGCTTATCAATAGCCTTAACCACCTCATCTGCTGTGAAGTCCTCTGCCAAACTCACAAGAGAACTGCCATTTACCAGTCCCGGAGTAGAATCCAGAGTAGGGCCCTCCTACCCAGGAGGTCAGCATAATATGGCCTGGCGGTTTCCAGGATCCCCGGCTTGGACTTTGTCAAAGAATCCGTACTGTCAACCAGGCCTAAAACTGACTAAACTGCTTTACCTTGCTTGCATTTCTGGTAAGGGTCAGGCGAGTGATATTTTCCATAATCCCTCTCCAGAACCAAGAGGCATGCCTGTGATACTGAAGCTTCTTGAGCAAGAATTTAACCTCAGAGATCATCCCCAGATCTCTACTATTCAAGACAAGCCTATCAAGCTTCCCCCCGTAGACGCTGGTAGGTGACATACTTATCAAACTGTTTATTTCTTCTTATGGCCTTGAAAAACCCAACGATCCTTTGTTTTGTAAGCTCCCAAACACTCTGACTTACTGCTGCAAAATTAAAATTAAATTAGGTAAAAAAAAAAAAAAAAATTAAATTAAATAAAAATTAAATCTTTTTTTTCAATTAGATTAAAAATTAAATTAAATTAAAAAAATGTAAAAACGAAATATAAATTTAAGATTAGCCCTCATTGTGCGCTTGTACATTGCCTTTATTATTGCCAGCTCCCACATTTGGCTAAGGAGCGTTTAGGATGCAGAGGTGGCAACCCAAGACAAAATTAGTGCAAATCTGCACTAGACGGGCCCCGGGGGTGCTTGCTATCCTCCCCCCTCCCCCATAGACTGCTATACATGACACCTAAAAAGGCAATCAAGGATTTTCTGCACAAAATGACACAGTCAGAAGACATCTACAGAGCGTTCCTCCACGCCTGGAGAAGCTAACCCATCCAGCTGAAGGATCTGTCACACCATCCATCTGTGGCGAGCTATAATGATCCAGAGGCCAGGAGGGCCAGTTCCCTGGATGTCTCGTACTATATATCATCTGCGCGCTCTCAGCACGCTGACACTGCCCCGAGGACATCGCAGCAGTCGGAGCGCAATTCATCCCTCGCTGACTGCAATGTCAGTAACCCTGAGTTCACGTCCAACCTTATTCCCCACATAATGAGACCCACTTATGTGACCGGCCACAGCAGTGGGGCAGATTGGCCCATTGATTTCAGATTTTTAGGAAGCTGATCGGCTCGCTTGGAATTCTTCATTAGCGGTGGTGCTTTTAGCTACTCAAAAAAGAGTCAGAATTATTAGCGCACTCCTCAAAGCTGCGCCAATTACAGGTAAGCGACATCGACATGTTCTATCGACTCCATACCAGCGGCACTTCTCATTTCCAGCTCTCGGGAGTGCACAGCGGACGATCGTTTCCACATCTCATTACCCGATCACTGCTGGAATATTAGTGTGCTTCCTCTGATTCCTACAGCTCTCACCCCCTCTACACCCTCCATGCACCAGGGCGATTTGTACATTCCTGCTATGGGCCTAAAGATTGGGCAATAACTTTGTCATTACTTTAAGAGGAGTTCCAACCCCCACCCCCCCCCACCCCAAAAAAAAATGTAAAAGTCAGTGTTACGCTCAGCACTGCTGGCCTCGGAGCGCTCACAGCGTGTGTCCCCAGGCGGCGCTCCTTCGTCTCGGCGTGTGCGTCCCCGCTCTCCAGGGCGCGCACGCACTGGGACTCTTAGATCTAAAGGACCAGTGCACAGGTGATTGGTGCCTGGTCCAAACTGGTTATTAAGGGTTAAGGGTTGTGAGAGGCAGTGCTGACTTAATTAGGTTTCACCTGTGCACTACCCATAAATACCTTCTCCTCCCACAACTTCCTGCCGGATCTTTGTGCCTTGTGCCTCTGAGAAAGCGTTCCCTGCTGAGTTTGTTTGCTTTGCCTGTTGCCGAACCCGCTGCTACCGACTACTCGCCTTTGAATCTCTGCCGCCTGCCCTGACCTCTGCTACGTCCGACTACGCTCTTGCCTACTCCCTGTGTACCACGCCATATCAGCTGCCAGAGAGATCGAGTTGTTACTAGGGGACACGACCTGGTAGTTACCGCCGCAGCAAATCCATCCCGCCTTGCGGCGGGCAGTAACTGCTTAGAACCGGTCCTCTAGTACAACCCACGCCATCACCTCTCTGGTCCAGAGGATCCACTATCAGTCCTGCCAGTTCTTGACAGTCAGCAGCTACAAATACTGTAGCTTCTGATTTTTACTATTAGGGTACTTACCTGTCCAGGGATCCAGTACCTCCTCACCTGAGCGGATTCTTGAATTAGCACTTGGGTGCTGTCACCGCCATCTTGACTAAGGGAAAGCCACTCTGAAGCCTTGCAGCTTCACAGCCAGTTTCCTACTGCACATGCATGAATCAAGCTGCACTTACACAATGGGCTGGCTGTGGGTAATGGGGGGGGGGGGGTGGATGAGGAGGGGGGGCGAAGTTCTGGCACATTTTGGGAAGTTGGCCAGAAGTGGCTGCTCCCCCCCAGGGTACACGCCCCCCCCTAAAATGTGCCAAATATGGCAGGAGGCAGATAAGCAGAGCTTCCCCTTTTGGGTGGAGCTCCCCTTTAAGAACCAATAAAAGGTTAACCACTTTAGGACAGTCCTCCCGCATTGTACTCTTACTGGCAGCTCGTACAGGCACAGGGTTGCCTTTTTCTGGGTTCAGGGCGCGCGCCCGACTCCCGCTGGGTTTTTACACAGAAGGATTTTGTCAACAGTTTCTGACCAATGATTCATGGGCGGGACATGCTGATCGGCTGTGTCCACTCACAGCCCAGAGCTCTGCGTTGACAAACAACACAGAGCTCTGTACAGAGGCAGCAATCTCCTTGTTTTGTCTCCCTGCAAAGCAAGGAGAAGGAACAAATGGATTTTTTTTGTGCAGTAGGAGGGGGCCGAACTTCGGGCTCACTTTGGCGAACCGAGCCGGAAGTTAGAGCCGGTACCTGTCAAAATTAGGTACCCAAGCCCCCCCCCCCCCCCCTAAAAGGTGCCAAATGTGGCAAGAGGCAGATAAGCAGAGCTTCCCCTTTTGGGTGGAGCTCCCCTTTAAGAACCAATAAAAGGTTAACCACTTTAGGACCACCCTCACGCATTGTACTCTGACCAGCAGCTCCTACAGGCACAGGGTTGCCTTTTTTTCCGGGTTTATAACCCCTGACAGTTTTTTTTTTGCTGTCTGTGTCCTATTGGGGAGATTTCACTTCACTTCAGGTCCCATCGCCAAAACAGGAAGTGAGAGGAAATCCCTGCTAATTAGTGGAATCCATTTGGGACCCCCAGGTCACCAAAACTAGTGTCCCCATTGGAAGATTTCCCTCCTATTACTTTTCTGGGGACAACCGAAAATTTCGGATTTTCTTTTACTTTCAAGGATAATGGTAAACAGGACAAACAGAAAAGGTGGTCTCATCCATCTCCACACATGTCCAAAATTATAAAAAAAAAAAAAAAAAAGAAGTTTTTTCTTTAGTTATTGATTAGAACAAAGGAATATAAAAATCATCAGGAATTTAATAGATAAGGAAAGGAAATAGTTAATTAGGGCTAATTAGTCTAATTTAGGGGTTAATAAAGAATAAAATAGAAACACATGTAAAAAAAAAAAAAAAAAAAAAAAACTTTTTTTTTTTTTTACTTGTCAGATTATTTTAACTGACATCATATGCAGTTATTTTTTTTTATTTATTACAGGTATTTATATTGCTCTCAATTTACACAACGCTTACAATCTAAGGTCCCCAACTCACATTCATACATATAGTAAGGCCAACCTATACTGGAGCCAATAAACCTGCCAGCATGTCTTTGGAGTGCGGGAGAAAACCAGAGAACCCGGCGAAAAGCAACGCAGGCACAGATAGAACATGCAAATTCCAGGCAGGAAGTGCCGTGGTTGGGATTCGAACTGACGACGTCAGTGATGCCAGGCGGAGGTGCTAACTACCTAGCCACTCTGCGAGAAGTTCATGTATTTGATCACAGATGAATAAAACATAATTGAGACAAATTTAACAATGTTACTTACTTTTCCATCTGCACAATGTTTATAAACAATGTTACTTTGTATCTCTCTATCTCCTGTCTGATCAATGTTTATAAACAATGTTACTTTGTATCTCTCTATCTCTTGTCTGAACAATGTTTATAAGCAATGTTACTTTGTATCTCTCTATCACCTGTCTGATCGATGATTATAAACAATGTTACTTTGTATCTCTGTATTTCTCATCTGATCAATGATTATAAACAATGTTACTTTGCATCTCTCTATCTCTTGTCTGCACAATGTTTATAAGCAATGTTACTTTGTATCTCTCTATCACCTGTCTGATCAATGATTATAAACAATGTTACTTTGTATCTCTGTATTTCTCATCTGATCAATGATTATAAACAATGTTA